>NW_007378277.1:0-10099 GCF_000475195.1 Diaphorina citri | reverse complement strand
GACACAGCCCGCAGACATTTTTATCGTCTCATTTCTCAACGGATGATATCTCATGCGTTCATATTCTTACCTCAGACTTTGGTTTAACGCTGAATCTTCTGCAAGTCTTAACTCATTTCTTACCTTGTGATTGGTGGCGGTGAACCCTATGCTGGTCTCAATGTATTCCTTCTCCTCCACCGTGATCCGAGGATGCGTTGCCGGGGTCTCGAAGACCAGAACAAACCAGAGTATGCTCCAAATCAAACCGACCAGTCCGGTGAAATAGAACACACTTTCCCAACCTATGAGATCGATCAGGAAACCGCAGATTGGAAGCGTGATAGCCGCTCCCAAAGATGACGCTGCAAGTTAGGAAAAGTGTGTGATTATTGTGTGGTTTGGTTTGTGAACTAATATTAGGTACCTATGCATATTATGTACTTACTTAGGCCCGGCCTAGTGGCCAAAAGTGAGTTTAGACTTCGTTTAAGTTTTAATCTCGGTTTAAGCAATCTGATTGTCTAAAATTACTGGAATTTTTAAAAATCAACCAATCAGATTGCTTTATCCGAACTCAAACCGAGTTTAAACTCACTTTGTGACCCCCGGCCCTATATGTAAATGGAGGTTTGGAAACGCGAGTCCGCTGTGACTAGGTACATCGGTAGGTACCTATAACCTACGTATACGAGTATTAGCACATAAATTAAAAATTGATTCTTAGCTATTATTAAGGCCAAAAGTGAGTTTAGACTTCGTTTAAGTTTTAATCTCGGTTTAAGCAATCTGATTGTCTAAAATTACTGGAATTTTTAAAAATCATCCAATCAGGTTGCTTTATTCGAACTCAAACCGAGTTTAAACTCACTTTGTGACCCCCGGCCCTATATAAATAGAGGTACCTATCGGGTTTGGAAACGCGAGTCCGCTGTGACTAGGTACATTGGTAGGTACCTATAACCTACGTATATTAGCACATAAATTAAAAATTGATTCTTAGCTATTATTAGATTATTATACCTACCCATCATGTTTGAGACGAACTTGCTCCTTTCGTTCGGTGGAATCCATTTCGCTGCCATAGGATGCATAGCGGGCCATGTTGCACCCTGAAAAGATACATGAGATAGCCACAGCGGTGAATCAAGTAAAAAGACCTTGGACAGGTGATAAATCGATATATTCCGCAATCAGGGCGAGTACAATGAAGCTTCTGTGTCGAAAAGCCTTCACCCAAAATTTCAAGCTGATTGGCTGACACGATAATTGTCTTAAAAAACAATAATTTTATTACCTGACGAGATTATAAACCAATAAAATTCGATTGTTGACACCAATACAATGCCTAATTCTATCTCAATACTTATTCGAGTATTATTGCTCCTCAGCAATGGCTCCTGAATGGATGAAAAAAGGCACCCGCTATAAGTTGGGCTATGGGCTGTAATAGCCCTTTGTCACCGTCATCTAATGGGATAATTTGCGACTAACCATTTTGCATTTTGTACATGTCCTAACCGGTTTGTGACTCCTTTACTTCAACTAACATTTTGATTAGAGGGACGCTGAGTCTGCCATAGCGGCCAAACCGTACGTTTCTCGAGACACAGCCCGCAGACAATTTTTATCGTCTCATTTCTCAACGGATGATATCTCATGCGTTCATATTCCAACCTCTTTGCAAAATTTGAGCTACCTGTGGGGCTGTGACCACGAACTCCTTTTTAGCTTTTTCCCAGTATAGTCCTACATTTTGAACTTTTGTGACTCCTTTACTTCAACTAACATTTTGATTAGAGGGACGCTGAGTCTGCCATAGCGACCAAACCGTACGTTTCTCGAGACACAACCCGCAGACAATTTTTATCGTCTCAAACCTCTTTGCAAAATTTGAGCTACCTGTGGGGCTGTGACCACGAACTCCTTTTTAGCTTTTTCCCAGTATAGTCCTACATTTTGAACTGTTGTGACTCCTTTACTTTAACTAACATTTTGATTAGAGGGACGCTGAGTCTGCCATAGCGGCCAAACCGTACCTACGTTTCTCGAGACACAGCCCGCAGACAATTTTTATCGTCTCATTTCTCAACGGATGATATCGCATGCGTTCATATTCTTACCTCAGACTTTGGTTTAACGCTGAATCTTCTGCAAGTCTTAACTCATTTCTTACCTTGTGATTGGTGGCGGTGAACCCTATGCTGGTCTCAATGTATTCCTTCTCCTCCACCGTGATCCGAGGATGCGTTGCCGGGGTCTCGAAGACCAGAACAAACCAGAGTATGCTCCAAATCAAACCGACCAGTCCGGTGAAATAGAACACACTTTCCCAACCTATCACTTGGTACAGGCAACAAGGAATTAATCGATGTCAAAGAAGCTCCTGTGAAGTAATAGCAATAACACCTGGTGAATAACGAGGTTATTAGAGGTGATTGATGTTATTAATCCACATTATACCTAGCTTGGCTTAAATAGATAAGAAAATAACATGAGAGGATTCAGCGCTGGAAATCCATGCAGGGTCTTCATTTTTGTCGTATCTGTGATAGGGTTATTTGATAAAATGTGTCTCTTCAGAAATTCACAAACTTTGTGTACATCAAATACAATAATTATCATTATTACTTGATTGTATATTCGTTCATCATTTAATTATTATCTATTGGGTTCATGGGTCTTTTTAATTAAGTATCCTGTAATCAAAAGACGTTTTTGCAGATCACATAAATAGAAGAATACACTCTTTTCAGTCACGGGAACCAATTAACTACAATTAAATTTAATTGACCACTTTTAAGTAAACACATTGTCATAATAAACATGCATGCAATCACCCGTAGTGGGAACTGGGTTAATGCTTTTGAAATGATCAGGATTTTTTCCCCACATTTTCTTAGGGCTGCTCCAATACTGGCAGAAAGAACTTGGGTAATACCTACCTTTCCTCTAATATGAACTTTGATATTAGTTACTCTACACATTTGTTACATTGTACTTTGTGCCTGGAGAGAAGGTATATGTACGTATAGTTATTGTTATATATTAGTAAGTGCCTTTGATTAACTGCACTTAGGACTCATAATTGGTTTTTACATTTGGGTCAATGGAATTCCTAAGTACAAAACTTGACGGGTATATAATATATTCTCAATAATTATTATTAGACCTAATTTTTTACTAATATAATTCTAATATGCACCTACATAGGTACCTATATTGTTTTGATATTCACACCTCCTGGAATTTTATTATTCTTTTTCACTTGCAAAGAGATAATAGGTAAATATGTATAGCTAGGTAGGGTCGGGTAAGCTTGGAAGTTGTTTAATCGCTTGTTCTCTTGACCTCTTAATGCATTGCTTTTGTAGATCAAAATATGCCGCACTATTTAGTTACTTTTCGTAGATTCGTATAAGCTTAACCCATCTTTTGGAGCAGTTGCCCCTACACCTAAGCCTCAGAGTGGACTTTTTGTGTGGAGTTCAGTTTGACTACTGTCACAATGAGCAGTAGTGATGGGACGAGTCGAACATTTCACTGGAGTCCCATCACTAATGCTAGGCTTTGCCTCAAAAGACGAAGTCACGGCCCTGTGACAGCCATCTCTAGACCTAACCTCAGTTTGCTGAAGTACCAGATTAGTTTACTGAAGATAATAAACTTAAGCTGTGCAGGTAGAAGTATAAATAGCTCTCAATAGGGAACGAAGATGATTATTCTTCTGAAAAAATATTTAGCCTAGGCACCAAACTACATTTTTTTAAGAGGTTTGACAGAGGGAACTGTAACTGCTAAGGTCTTATCGTACCGAAATCGAAGAGAGAAGGAAGACAGGATAGGAAAAAGCCAACCGTTCCGAGAACGAACATTATCCCATCAGGATAAAATCTGCATCGGGCAGGAATCGAACCCGCGGCCTAGCGCTTACAAGGTAGACGCGCTAACTACTAAGCTAACGTCTACATATTCACAAATGTTTTCCAAGCCTTATTCGCCAAGGGAACCAACCTTGCCTAAAACTTACCATGAAAAGGTTAAACCCTGCCTCTAGGCTAAGAAAAACTTGCTGTAACTGTGACTCATACGACACTGAAGTTAAAATGAGAAGGAAATTATTAGAGATAATATTGACTTGAGGCAATCTGATAAATAATATTTTAAATGACCTATCGGAGTATCAGTGAATGCATTGAATGCCCCATTCCTTCTTATCTAATCCCTCACTCTCTCTATCCCTTTCTTTCACAACTCTTCACTCCCTGACGCGCTAACTACTAAGCTAACGTCTACATATTCACAAATGTTTTCCAAGCCTTATTCGCCAAGGGAACCAACCTTGCCTAAAACTTGTGCAGGGTCTTCATTTTTGTCGTATCTGTGATAGGGTTATTTGATAAAATGTGTCTCTTCAGAAATTCACAAACTTTGTGTACATCAATTACAATAATTATCATTATTACTTGATTGTATATTCGTTCATCACTTCTGTAAACGGAAAATTAGTCGGCTTTGCGGGTGGTCCTGTAGTTGGACTACAAAAAGCTTCAGCTCAACTAATATTCCAGTTACTTTGCACATGTATTGTGTCCATGCCCATCAACCTACACAGTCTAAAAATAAACCCTACCAATCTCGGTGTGTCGTGGAATTCACCTGACCACTTCTAAATGTTAATATTATGTTTCCCCTGTCTTTATGCAAATGAGGACCTTAAAATATTTACTAAAATGTTGATACCGTAGTTATCCCTGTCAAGCTTTTCTATGTGGCCCTAGTAAAGTCGGGCACAAACGCGCTGGTATAGTTGACAGGCGACCTGACAGTTTGAGAACCATTAACGTACAGATTTGCTCCTCAGGTATTCCCGCGCGTGTCACCGTAAGAGTCGGAAGAATAGTATCATCAGTAAGACCATTTAGACAAGTGTTCTATTAAAAGTACCCCTTAAGTCTCCATTAAATTCCCAGGATCAAACTATTCTGTAAACGGAAAATTAGTCGGCTTTGCGGGTGGTCCTGTAGTTGGACTACAAAAAGCTTCAGCTCAACTAATATTCCAGTTACTTTGCACATGTAATGTGTCCATGCCCATCAACCTACACAGTCTAAAAATAAACCCTACCAATGTCGGTGTGTCGTGGAATTCACCTGACCACTTCTAAATGTTAATATTATGTTTCCCCTGTCTTTATGCAAATGAGGACCTTAAAATATTTACTAAAATGTTGATACCGTAGTTATAATTGGCAGTATGGAAAGTAGGTAGGTACATACGAGTATTCTTCGAGATAAAATGAAGGACACTTTTGATCCGTCCAGTACATTCACCTTTCTTATTAGCTTCTTATTTTATGTTTGGGAAATTACTATCCGTTGCTCGATTATCTGGACTCAGCAAAACCTTTCCATGATAATATGAGTTATGACTGTTATGAGACAAAAAACTCTGTTTCGTGTTGATATAGGCCGGTTGACTCTTCGAACTCTTGATGTTCGCGCGTCTCCGGGCACGCTTGATGATTTGTTTACATGTTTACAGACAGACACACACACGGACCAATGGCTGAAACTTTGGATTTAGGCTCCAGGGACCTCAAAACGTGTTTTGTCACTAAAAACTGACCATCAAAAATTTGACCCGATTACATTACTTTCCTTGACCCACTAGAGAAATAGGTAGTTAGGAATAGTTAGGAATGAAAAATAAATCATCATACGAGTACGTACAACAGTTCAAAGTTTCTGAAGGTAGGTACTTATTATCAATTTCAAAGGAATAAACCGGGTAACTTTTGATACTGGCAAAATGTGAGGTACCTTGCACAACAGTTCAAAGTTTCTGAAGGTACTTATTATCAATTTCAAAGGAATAATCCGGGTAACTTTTGATACTGGCAAAATGTGAGGTACCTATGACACTACTAAACGCGTTAGGATTAAACCTTGTAGCAGTCTGGAAACAAGAGAGTGGGCGTAGATATATGGCGACATGTATTTATTCCCTCTCACTTGGTAGATTAGGTGTGGACTTGACTTTTATCAATTTACTTGATTTGATTGATGTATCGCATGTGACCATGTGATGAATCAAGTTCTCTGCTTTGCGTGTTAGATCTTTCCGCTCGAATGATTTCATTAAATTTATTTTTATTTAAATTAAGTTGCTTGGCCATTCGAGTGAATGTGTTCAACAAAGAATAACATACGAGGGCTTCATAGAAAACATACATAGGTAGGTACAATGGTGCATAAAGGGTGTAGTCATTGAGCACATACACATTTCAAGGGCGGTGGTTAGTAAACTAACCACCGCCCTTGAAATGTGAAAGAAAGTGCGTTTTTTCTGCCCCTGAAAGAGTTAACACTAAAGGACATTTTACGTTTTAAGCTTTTAACCAATGGATTGCAAAATAGTCACTCTTATGAAATCACTCGGTTCAAAAGCAGAACTCATTATTCGCGGAACTTTAGTTCCTCTTACTAACTCAATACATATTCTTGATTCAGATTTACACCGGAGAAGATCCCATATTTGCTGTGGCCATGTTCACCCTCGCTCTGACCTTCAACGGAGCTGTAACTGCTGGATATCTTGGAAACGGACTGGATATAGCTCCGAACTTCTCTGGTAAATAGTTCATTTAGAAGGTAGATTACTCGTCTTGGCCCACTTACTCAATATCAGGTAGACCTGAGAGACGAACCTTTTCACCGGAGAAGATCCCATATTTGCTGTGGCCATGTTCACCCTCGCTCTGACCTTCAACGGAGCTGTAACTGCTGGATATCTTGGAAACGGGCTGGATATAGCTCCGAACTTCTCTGGTAAATAGTTCATTTAGGAGTACCTTGATTTTATTGTGGAAATCAGATTACTCGTCTTGGCCCACTTACTCACTATCAGGTATCAGGTAGACCTGAGAGACGGACCTTTTCAGCCGTACCTGTCAGGTCTACCTGATAATGAGTGACTGGCCTTGACAGTTTTAGTGCAGGTCCACTTTGGAGCACCAAGTCTGTTCGTGTGGTCCTGCACCCAAAATGTTATTTAACGAGGTGTATAGGCCATGAGATCATGCTAAAGAAGGCAAAATAAAATACCCATCTTCATCGGTCACCGTTGTAATCCGTATGATGAATTTATGGCTTTTTTTTCTAAATCTTTTCTTTTTTTCCCCAGGAACAATCTTCGGATTAGCGAATACCCTGTCTTCGTTTGGAGGTTTCGTGTCTTCACACATAGTTGGCGTTCTCACAGATGGAGATAAGGTGAGTTTCGGATCCAAACATTCAACACCCTTGAGGTGGGTCCAAACATAGTCGACCGCCCGTCGATCGATTTCGAATATCGATCGACGAGGAGAAACTATAGTATCGAGGCAGTGTGGACGATACACACCTTTAGATTCCTTAGGTCTTAGTTGATTTTCCAAACTAAAGGAAATTTGACCATAAAAGTAGATACGATTACGATCATAAATCTTTATAAAGGGTAGTCTTTATACAGGGCAGGGTAGTCCAACTCGATCGTAAATTATTGTATTCATCCACAGGTGCGCCACTTCCGACCCTGGCAGTACGTGTTCATGGTTCTAACTACTACGTACACCGTGGGCGCTATCGTCTTCTTGATATTCGGTACCGGACAGCTTCAACCCTGGAACACTCCGAAAATTTCGGACGATGTAGAACTTGCTAAGAAGGAAGCGGAACCACTGAAGAAAATTTCAAGCTAAAGAGCTTTGACGTTAAGATCCTGTTGAGAAATTGAGAGTTTTTGCTGCAGGCATTTCAGGGTGGTGGGTCTGACGATGGCTAACTCTGTAGAAACGTTCAATATCAATGTTGTGATCTTATCAATTTATGGCCTGTTGTAAATGTAGAAGGCAATAGAAAGTTGCTAATAAGCGCGAATCACGTAGAGTGGAAAAATACCCAACATTTTATTCCCAATCCCAGACCTAGACCACATAGTTAAATAATTTATCTCCCTGTACTAAACTTTTTGAGGTCACCAGTTAAAAACACAGTTGAAAAGACCCCGTAAAGTGTAGATTAGTTTCTTTTACGTTCAGTACCTATCTGCGTGAGATCAATTTGAGGGTTTTAGGACCTTCGGGACCTTTTTTAACGAAGTAGGTACTATAAAAACAGCAACACTAAAGGTCAATGGTTATTTCATCTACAATTCTACACTATCAGTATCATCAATATTTATATCGGTTAGTTATAGCGAGCTTTAAGAAAGACATATTATGTATCTAATTATTTACACATCTATCATTATTTGATTTAGACGTTAATTTGCCTGTCTCTGTTATGCTGAATGTTATTGTGTTTTAATGATGACTTTCAGGCGAAAACTCTCAAATTTCTACTGTAGAATTTACACTTTTGGAAAAGACTGTGATTTTTATTTCTTTTTATTTTTAACATAGAAAGATGCCAAAATCAAACTTAATATTGGCTTTCGTTCAAAATCATTCTCAAGAATAGATAATTTATTTTTATAAGTAGGACGACTTTTTTTTAATTAATCTACGTAGGTATGTACATGTAAAAAATAATAATAAATAAAATTAGTAATTCTTTTCAGAATTTTCATTCAATGTAAATTTTCGACCTCGTCTTTTTGTAATTAGCTCACGGGGATTTCCGTGCCTGTTAGGTAGGTACCTATAATGTCCAATAAAAAGTTCACACTGATGTTTTATTTTATTTTTTACCTATGACGAGATAAAGCATCTCCATAATTTTTTCCTCACATAAAACATACCTAACATGTAAAACTAGTATTGACAACAAAGTACCAAAGACTTGCCATGTTCTCATGGTTATGGTAAGTATAAGCATAAAACATACCTAACATGTAAAACTAGTATTGACAACAAAGTACCAAAGACTTGCCATGTTCTCATGGTTATGGTAAGTATAAGTACTTAGGTATTAATTCATTCTAGCTCGATGAATTATTTCAATTAAAAGTTAATATTAATTAGGTACCTACGTCGTATTTCAATCTTCCTACTTTTTTTTACCCATTTGACCATTATTTATTTTCCTCTTTTGGTAGGAAACCTTTCCAAATGTTATTAAAATTTTATTAATAAAAGAGCAATAATGCTCTTCCTATAATTATTAAAAATCCGAGCAAACATAATTATGTGTGTAGTTCTGAAACATTACCCCACCTCACTCTCTCTTGGTATCTATCTAAATAATTATGAGGGTAGGTACCTACCAACCTACCTACGCAAACAGAACGAATGTACCTAATGTAGCTTTAGGTCCCTTTTTGCCTGTTTATGGCGTCAAAAATCATCAGGACCCCAAATAAAAGTATCAAGACAATAATATTTTTTCCAACATTGAAAAAGTTCTAATATTTTATATGTACATCATAAATAAATTTCCGTGTTTAAAATAACTTACTTATCTATAACTTATAAACTTATAACATAATGGGCTAGGACAGGGGTTTCGAACTCCCATGTATGCGGGCCACATGCTACATTGGGAGGTACTTCGCGGGCCACACATTGTACATAGGGGAGCACCCCCCCCCCCGCAACTGTTGAGAAATGCAGTCCTCTGGGGCCACCCATTGTAAATAGGGGAGCCCCCCCCCCCCCGCAACTGTTGAGAAATGCAGTCCAATCGAATTTTGAGCGCCGCAGGCGAAATTTTTCAATAAGTATTCTCTTAATTGTAGCTGAACACTAAAGTTTCCATGACTCAATGAGCCGGATTCAATGCCCAGCGGAGTCAGACCTTTTTTCGCATGCTAACTGTTCTACTTTCATGACTTACCTATAGATTAAGGGACCCACTCAGCCTTTCAAGAACAACCTAGTATTGCCTAGCCATGGAGATAAATGCACATTTTCAAGAAATTTTCGACCCGGAATGAAATCAAGGAGGTTCAAAAGTAGTCGAGGGAAACAAGTTTCAAACGTGCCACAGATCACACAACCATGATGAAATTAGATAATTAGAAATCCCCGACGCCGGGAAATGAGGGACTTTTTATTAGAATTTTAAATTTTAAAATTTTTGCATAAGTAGGTACCAAACCATTTTTTTTTTTTTTTTTTTTTTTTTTTTTTTAAAACCCC
>NW_007378276.1:129888-131075 GCF_000475195.1 Diaphorina citri | reverse complement strand
CCTGTTTAACGTCCCCCAGCCAGACTATTAGAACATAATTTATAGTTTTATTGGGAACAATAAATTTAATATTTTTCCTTCAAGGAAGTTTTTACTACAAAGCCTTTATTTTCGTAAACCCAAATTCTTTTTTTATCCTAAAAAAAACTCCTACATAAATCAGTTTTTTTTTTTTTTTACCGAAGGTATTGGTGATGTGTAATGGGAACTCAAATGAGATCCCAATCAAGCTAGGAATCCCTTCGAAATTGGATTAGGTTTTTGACTTTTTGAGCCAGAGTGTCTGTGGGTGACGAGGAGAAGGTGAATCAGAAGTAGAAGAAGGAGCAGGAGAAAAAGGAGGAGGAGAGGAGAGGAAGGAAAAGGAGAGGAGGAGGAGAAGAAGGAGAATAAGACGAAGGAGGAGGAGAATGGGGAAGAAGAAGGTTATAAGAAGGAGGGGGAAAAGGGGGAAATTGTTCAATGTATAAAAGGGTTCATCTCCCCCCCTTTTCCTCCATGTCCCAATGGAATTCATACCACCCTGTAGATTAATACGAAGAATGTGTGGAAATCTCGAACATATAGGGTTGAACAATAGCCAGTGAAATTTTAATTACCAGAAGAGTAACTCTTTTCTCGAACTCCAAGAACCCCAAAACGGATAATAGATCAGTTACGCTTACTTGGGTGGTGTTTCAAAGTCATAGAGCAGGAAAAATGAGGACCAACAGAATTTTTCTTTTTCTTCTACGACTTCTAGATCCTGAGATAAATCGATTAAAAAATGCCAGTAAATCGTGAACTTTGACGTCACGGCATACGCTTCCGTAGGCGATGACGTCACATCAAATGTCCCGAGCAAAGCTCCCTCGCAGGCAACGCATTAATGTGTTTGTGCGCATACATTTCTGCGCAGTTCTTTCTGCTCCTCTGCTAACGCGCTTTTGCATAGTGGCGCTACCTAGCGGACAAAAATAGCAACTGCGTTAAGTCCGACGTCACAAATCTTTGAACTCTTTCATTAAAAATGAATTTTCGACCTTTTACAGTTATTTTTTCGGAGTTTTGACCTCAGATTTGGATTTTTCCCAACTTTTTACATAGGAATCGGTCATTTATAACCTGCCTCGGTGGCGTAGTGGTAACCTGCCTCGGTGGCGTAGTGGTAACCTGCCCCGGTGGCGTAGTGGTCAAGACGCTCGCCT
>NW_007378276.1:58769-129393 GCF_000475195.1 Diaphorina citri | reverse complement strand
AAAAACTGCCATACTCCACTCCTAACGCACCATCACATGAAATTACAAGCGGGGTAAATGATGCTCGCAGATCTTCAGCGGCTTTATCATATTTTATGTGTTTCTCTCGTGAATGATTTTATTAATGTCATTGATTGGTAAGTTTTTACACAAACACTACTCAGAATTTCAAAGTTTTGGAATTGGGAATCCTACCATCGCAATGTTATAGGCTTTTCCTCATATCTGGCAAAGGGAAATCCTGGAATCGAGAAAAGCTTGTGAGATTCCGCCGAAAAAGGTGCACAAATATTTTTCCTCTTGATTTTAGATTTTCAAGTATTTATAAAGAAGAAAAAGAAGAAGAAGAAGAGAGGGAGAGGGAAACATTCAAACAGAGGAAAAGAAAATATGCAGAGAGATAGAGCGTCTTCAGAATGAGAGTGAGAGAGAACGAACGTATTAAGGAGAGAGAGAGAGAGAGAGAGAGAGAGAGACTGGAGGAATGTGGAAAGGATGTCAGTGGTGTGGTGAAATTGCAATTTAAGGACGTTGAAAATTACTATTTAAATTAAAAATAACCTTACTAATGAGACAAAGTTGGGTAAAAGTTTGGTTGGTCAAAGCATGCACCACCTTTCGAAAATGATTGAGTTTTAGGTGACCTTGTAGGGAGCAGTTCACTGAAAGACAGTAGGGAGCAGTTCACTGAAAGACAGGTACATAGTTAAGATAGGTACTTCATTAATCCCTTTCAGCTTTAAAGAAGGTTTTCCTTTGAAGGTGACTCAAAATTTCCTTGTATCTATTGTTTCAACATAACTTTTGAACTGTTTGTCCGATTGTAATGAAATTCAGCATAATACTTACCTCTTCATAAGACAAAGACAATATTTTCATCAGATTTTGGGTCTAATCAGACTTTTAGGACTCCCAAAGGTCCTGTTTTCTCAGTGACCTCTTCAGTTCACTGTTCCACTATCTTCTTCCCCTCCGAATCGCTCACCCTCCGCCTCTGTCGATTAAAGAATTGAAAACAAAGGAAGGAGAAAAGAAAAGGTAAGAATAGAATTAACAATTGGAATGAGAAGTGAATAAGGAGGAGGAGAACAAAGAGGAGGAGGGAGAAATAAAGAAAGAGGGAAAGGAAGAAGAAGAATAATAATTTTAAATATAAATAGCCAGTCTAGTTAGCTTGTATGGTAGCGCACCTGTTATTTGCAAGCGAACACTGAGAAAATCACACCAGCAGCCTTGTGCCTACTAGGCTGCTGCACTACCCTCCAAGCTATAACATTTAACTTACTAGGCTCTCTAAAATAAAAATAGTTATTATATAGGTAAGCCAGCCTAGTTAGCTTAGTTGGTAGTGCGTCTGCCTTATTCTAAGCGCTAGTTTTTTTTTTTTTTTTTTAAGAAAATTTATTTATATGATTTTTTCTCCTTTCTGTTATGTAAAGTTTGAAAAAAGTTCGAGGTTAAAAAAAAAAATGAAATAAAAGAAGTAATAAGTCTTGAGGCTAAACAAAATTTTGTGGAATTTGAAAAGAAGAAGAAGAAGAAAAAGATTTCTGGGGAGAAAGTAAAAGCAAGAACTCCGTCATTTGATGCCGAATGCAATTTCAACCCACTTTAAACCCTCCGAGTACATAACTCCTTACTACAGAAGTAAAGATAACCAAAGAGCACCAAGAAATGGGTATGAAATGAATGAAAATCCAAGTATTCCTTAAGTGTGGTCAAACTCTCAGAAAATTGCTGAGGATAAAATTTCATACTATCCTGTCTTCCTTCTCTCTTCGATTTCGGGACGATAAGACCATAGCAGTTAAAGTTCCCTCTGTCAAACCTCTTTAAAAAAAAATATTATATAGGTATATAAAAAAAATCAGTACCGTTTTCGCATTATTTTCGCTATAACTAGGCTGACTGTTGACTGTAATTTCTTGGTGACCCAGTAACATCTGCTCACTATTCCACATTCTCTCTGTTCATGAATTTATTGTTTTGATTAACAAGTTATGTAAAACAATACCCGTGACGTCACAGTAGCTGTCAGTTGTTATTTACTTTAGGCCACGTTCTATCGCAGCGACTCTCAACTGGGGGTACGCGTACCCCTGGAGGTACGCGAAAGACCCTCCAAATTGTGTAATGGAGGACAAGAACCAATTTGTACGGTTTGTCATTGCAGTACAGTCCAAAAAAACCTGTAGTACACACATATGTACATACGTAAAGACCATGAGACAAACCGGTCTTGAGATATTTTGTATACAACCTTTTCCCATTTAAACCTGTGGTACATACATACGTACAGACCATGGGACAAAAACTACTTTTTTGTTCTACTTTTTCCCATTTAAACCTGTAGTACGTACGTACGTAACGTACAGACCATGGGCTAAAAACCACTTTTTTGAATCAGGGTCAAAACACGGATATTTCCAACCATTTCCCGATTTTGAAAATTTGGACCGATTGCAATACTTTCATTACTAGTATAGCTCCGCTATACTGTAGTAATAGAAAGTAAAAAGTACTGCATTTTGACCTCAATTTACTGAAGTCGGAACGAGTATTTACTGATTTTTTTCAAAAGGTACTGAGTGTAGGTATTTAATCAAGTCATCATTTATTTATTTATTTATTTATCAACCTATGTAGGTATGGGTAGGTACCCGGTACTCATTATGATAGTGGCGGGAGTACGTGAAATTAAATCGGGGTACCCAAGGGGTACGCGGGCGAAAAAAAAGGTTGAGAACCGCTGTTCTATCGTGTCACTTGGGTTTCGCTGATAAATTTCAAACAATAAAAAAATTGTTACACACTGCCGTCGCGGCGAAGGTAAATGAATAGTATAGGATAGGTAATAGATCAGTTGCGCTTACTTGGGTCATGTTTAGGGTTTCCAGACGTCCGGGTTTTCCCGGACATGTCCGGGTTTTCCCGGACATAAAAAAAAAAACAGTACTGAAAAAACATACTTCGACTGGGATTGAACCCACGCCTGACCAACCAAACGAGAGCCTTGACCACTACACCAACGAGACAGGTGTATAGAACGGTAAGTATTGTAAGTAGGTACACAGGAGATAAATAAATAATAATAAATAGGGCAGAGAAGGGTAATTCACAAGAAGGGTAAGTAGCAGAAAAAAAATGATAAGTAGGGTAGAGCGGGGTAAAAGAACACACTCGTGGGACGTGAGGGGGAGAAGAGTCATCGAGTTGAAAATTCAAAGTTTAATCAGGGAGAGAGAAATTAAAGTTGATACCTATTTTACAACGTCCTACAATGTCCTCGTAAAAACCAATCTGTCCCCAATGTCCTTTTGGTAGGGAGGAGGGGGAAAAATGGGGAGGGAAAATACATACGAGTGTATTTATGAGAGGTATTTATTTTTTTCCCAACTCCTGGTGGGAATTTTTTTACATAATTCTTTCTCCCGTTTTTACCCCCTTCTCCCGTTTCGGCTGATTGCTGTGAGATTGGTGCAGTGTGTGGATTTTTGTTGTGTTTACAATGTTGTCTGCAATTATCCCTTTTTTCTGTTCTTCGTCGTCCACTTCTTCTTTTTCTTCTTCTTCTTCTTCTTCCTCTTCATCCTTTTCCATAAGTTGTGTTCTCTGGACGCAATTATCTTTTTGAACTAAATTCCCTTTTTCTTCCTCCTCTTCCTCCTCCTTCTCCAGTGATGGGTATTCTCTTGTAAATCTTGATGCAACATCATCCTCATATCGAATTCTCAGGACTGTGGGGACAGTTAGTGGTGATATTGTTAAAAATTGTTAATATTTTATTGAGGCAGAAGGATAGAGAACACTAGAAATGAGGCTAAAATGAGCAAAAGGAAAAAGAGCAATTCGGACCAAGATTGGGGACGATTGGTTTCATCCTTTCATCTAATTCCATAAAGATAATCCCATTTATTATTATGTTCCTTATACTGTTCCCAAAGTTCATAGACACTTCATTTGAACTTAGAGCAATCATAACTTTTGTCCAATCTCCAATTTGGTTCCAAAGTTAGCTCAATAATTCGGACCCTTGAACATCTTCATCTAACATTCCGCATACCTGACACATACAAATTCTTCCAATTTGTTTTTTAGTCCATCTCTTCATACGGTTCTATTTGGTGTTGATTAATACTGGCCAGCTCCTTATTTTGTATTCCTTGATTACTAATACGACTAATCAAGTCTTGTTGATTAGCTCTGATTATCGTTCCTGAATTAACCGATTGTGATTTGTTAAATGACAGGCTCTCGAGTTCTGAATTTTGGTTCTTGGTTATTTTTGAATGTGCTTAATAACACCGCTTCTGTAATGCTTCAAATGGTTTGCCTAATACGACTAATCAAGTCTTGTTGATTAGCTCTGATTATCGTTCCTGAATTAACCGATTGTGATTTGTTAAATGACAGGCTCTCGAGAATTTTGGTTCTTGGTTATTTTTGAATGTGCTTAATAACACCGCTTCTGTAATGCTTCAAATGGTTTGCATGCTGAATTCATTGACCATCTTCACATTCATCATCTCTCAGGTAGCATAAAGTTCACTGAATTTTGCTTCCTAATCTTCCTATCAAAGCTAAAAGTAGCTCTGTTTGTTGCTGAGTTCGATTTCTGCTTGTGAATTTTTTTACTGAGCAATTCAGCAATACGATCTCGCGCAAAAGGCGGAAGTCGCGCTAATGGCTAACAGTCAGTAACTCGTACAGGTGTGGAGACCCTAGTCATGTTTCAAAGTCATAGAGCAGAAAAAATGAGGACCAACGAAATTTTTCTTTTTCTTCTACGACTTTTAGATCTCGAGATAAATCGATTAAAAAAATGCCGGTAAATCGTGAACTTTGACGTCACGGCATACGCTCCCGTAGGCGATGACGTCACATCAAATGTACCGAGCAAAGCTCCCTTGCATGCAATGCATTAATGTGTGTTTGTGCGCATACGTTTCTGCGCAGTTCTTTCTGCTCCTCCGCTAGCGCGCTTGCATACTGGCGCTATCTAGCGGACGAAAATAGCAACTGCGTTAAGTCTGACGTCACACATCTTCATTAGAACGGAAAATAAAATTGAATATTCGATCGTTTACAGTTATTATTTCGGAGTTTTGACCTCCGATTTGGATTTTTCCCAACTTTTTACATAGGAATCGACCATTTATTCATAATTTTTACCCATTTGCAACTCCTCCATTGTAGATATCTAAACAAGATCACCCTACACGAGGTGGAATATTTGATCCAAGAAGTGAGGTCTCTTTTTTACTTTTTTTTATACATAGGTCTTGAGGTAGAATGACACTACCATCACGTCACGTGAAGTCATGTGGAGTCAGAAAGATGTAAGTTCAAAGTTTTCCCATAAGGTAGTATTGGAGGTAATTTTGTTCAGGACAGCCACACTACTACGTGAGCTCACGTGACGTGATAGTAGTATGTTTCTACCTTTATCGTTCCGAAAGCGAAGAGAGAATAGGCGAATGCCAGCCGTTCCGAGAACGAACCTTATCGGAGTTGTACTTCTCGCTATGAAAACTAATTTTTCCAGTTCACTACACAATTGGTAAGTTATTCGTTATTGAATGGATGGCAGTATTGTGTCTCTTATCGGCCGGACCCAGCTGATGAGGGACATACTACGGGATGGACATGCTACGACACAGATCACATGCGTCTAATGTAGCAGTTGTTTCATTGCTACGAAATAAGAACGGCGGTGAAACACTCATGTTTTAAAACACCAAAAAGTCCTTGACCTGATCAACATGTAAGGGGACCCTTGGAAGAGATTTGCTGTCAGGATTTCAATCGTTTACAGTTTACATGATTCTAATAACGAGGTATTCTAGGTTGTCTCTTATTTGTATTAACCTTCGTGCTGATTCCTGAGCTACCTAAATTGTGTTAATAGTCATTACAGAGAATCCATAGAATTTATTGTACCTACACTGAAAAAAAATAAAAAAAAAAATAAAAAAAAGTGATAGGGTGCCACTAGCTAGGGTGGAAGAACTCTATTATTGGGTTATTTCCCCTTATTTAGGTTGTTGGAATACTATAATATTATTATAGTAATGTAAATGCAATTTCTTTGTGTTATTATGTCACAACTTTGGTGCTCACTGCAGCATTGTAGGATTTTTCCCAATACATATCTCAATAATCCTAACAACCAATGTTTACCTACCATGCTGGCACCGGTCGCTATGCGCATTTACATGTCATAGCTACTCATTTTCCTCACGAGGCTGAGTGGGCCCCGCAACAGCCAGTCACGGGATCAATCATTTGCATGATACAAATTTCTTGACCCCGCCGGGAATCGAACCCGGGTCTGCGGCGTGCAAGGCGAGTGCAGTGACCACTACGCCATGGGAGCTGACTCACCACACATTTTGGCACGTCGGAACAGAAAGCTACCAATGGCTACGTCTCGTCTATTGGTGTGGATGTGCCAATATTTTCTTCTTCTATCGACTCTCTGCTCTTTACCATTCTACCTAAATGAAAATGACATGACTTCCACCAAAATGTGAAGGGGTCCTACAAAATTACATAATATTATTTCCTATAAAAAAAAAATCACTTACAATAATTTCTGGCGAGGGGCAGTCCTACAAAGAAGATAAAATAATACCTCTAAGATCATAATATCAAGCTTTTTTGGCAGCCCTACCAAGAATTAAGGTCATATCACCTCGCCTTTTTGATGGTAGTCTAGCTCTAGACAGCCAAAAATGCTGTCGTGTTCTCCTTTTTTTTGTCCCCCATCCTCTCATAGTACATTACAAAAAAATATAATCTAGTCTCTCTCTTTCCCTCTCTCTCTTGGCTGTTACGGACCGTAATTGAGATTTGCTTCATCTTCCCCTAACAAAGACGGGGGTTTTGCTCTCCATTGGGTGACAAGCTATCCACCCCCTCACCCAGCCCGAGTGAGGCCGGAAAAAGCAGGTAGCACGTGACTGCCCGGATGGTCATCCATTTGGATACCAACCACGCTCAACGTTCCTCAACAGAAATTGAACTGCTTAACGCATGGACGAACCGATGAACAAGTCATCAGATACTCAAGGTTTTTGTAACCAAATGGTCCTGTAGGCACCAAACAGTCGAGTCCTAGGCCATAACCTCCTTCTTGTAACCAAATTGACGCCAGTCTGAAATCAAAGGTTAGGCCGATAAGTAACAACATATAGGTTTGGACATATTGATAGATTCTGACGTGACTTTGTGAAGATATAGGTTTGGTGTTGTAAGGCGACAAGGTTTGGACATATTGATAGATTCTGACGTGACTTTGTGAAGATATAGGTTTGGTGTTGTATGGCAACATATACCTAGATTTGGACATATTGATAGATTCTGACGTGACTTTGTGAAGATATAGGTTTGGTGTTATAAGGCGACATACGTTGGACATATTGATAGATTCTGACGTGACTTTGTGAAGATATAGGTTTGGTGTTGTAAGGCGACATATAGGTTTGGACATATTGATAGATTCTGACGTGACTTTGTGAAGATATATATAGGTATGGTGTTATAAGGCGACATACTTCAGCAGATATAGGAACCTCCGTGACCGAGTGGGTATCACACTAGGCTTGCACGCCGGAGTTCTCGGGTTCAATTTCCGGAGGGGTCAAAGTTTTTTCGGCTCTGTGCTTGGAGTTCGAGTTGCACTCATGACGACAATCGACTATCTACTGTAATCGAGAAGCCACCAGTGGCGGCATTACCAGTGTAAAAAGATTACTGAAATATGAAAGTTGATTGCAAAGAAGGCACTTAGTAATGTTGTGATATCCACAAAAGTTGTGAAAAGGCTCTGCTGTAATACACATAAATTCACAATTTGTTTGATTTTTGATTGATACTTAAGCAAATATTGCTGATCAATTTAGTTCATACTGATTCATGTTCTACTTACGGATCAGTTTATCTTCGTGTTGCAGGATGAGTTTGGTCAAAAAATTTTTTTTTTTTTTTTTTTTTTTTTTTTTTTTTTCTTGGAATGGCTAGGTTTCTTTTATCCTGTCTTCCTTTTCCCTTCGCTTTTGGGACGAAATCCTAGCAATTACAGTTCCTTCTATCAAATCTCTTCAAGAATGAAGATAAAAAATCTCCTTAGTAGGCACTAGGTTTTCACAGACTCCTTAGTAGGCACACACGCCTGGGGCAAACTTCAAACGCCACCTAGGTATGGCAAACTTTGTCCTCAACAGATAAGGAATAACTGGCTTTTTACTATCCTTCTCTCTTCTATTCCGGGACGATAAGACCTCTGTTGTTACAGTTTCCTTTTATTAAAAACCCTTTTTTAATAAAAACTTTTTTTCCATCACCAATACAACAATAATGTGTCTGAAGTCGCACTACATTCTACAACACCAATAACAACAATAATAACAACAAATCTAGGTGAAATAAAGGTAGACTTACCCGTCGTCGGAGTTTTTGTTTGAGGAACGGCTTGAAGATGGCGTAGAGGGCGTTGAAATAGAACGGCTGGTTGACTATATGAATAGCTTTCACTCGTAGGGGAATTTTCTCCTGGAAAAACAAATATGAAGGCTTCGTTAAAAACCGGGAATCGAACCCGCGGCCTAGCGCTTACAAGGCAGACGCGCTACCAACCAAGCTCACTACGCTGGCTCGGTAAAACATACCTTTCAAAGTCTGTACCTAGTTTCAAAATTCCACAATTTACGGTACGGTGTACTTATCTAGGTAATATCATCACCAAGAAAACAATAGAAAGATTGGAAATTAGACTTGGATAATAGGAAAAGGAAAACCCTAGATAACTACCAACAAAGAGTTCTTGGTCCTAGAAGGCAAAGAATAGACCCAGTTGAGATGATTTTTCCGCGGACACACTGAGAAAAAAACTAGGGTGCCCGTAGCCCAATCGGGTGACTGGGTTATTGAACTCTACATCCGGAAGCTCGACACTAGGTATAATATAACATTCCAACAGGCTAAATCCGGAAAATTAACCCAATAATAGAGTTCTTCCACCCTAAATTTGTGGCACCCTGTCACCATTTTTTTTTTTTCTCAGTGCATCTATTAGTAAGGTGTAGATAGTAGATACCTATCTACCAAGAGGTAAGTAAGTAGTTACCTGCTATAAATGGTTCAAAATTGCAGGTTACCTATACGTTTACATTCAGTATTAATTATTTTATGTCTTCTAAAGTGGAAAACAGGGGATCCTATATCAACTTGTGTAGGTATCAGGCCTAAAACCAACCCACAATATCAGGGTCCGTTTGAAATGAATGTGAAATAACCACAAATCTCCCCATTCCCAAAACTGTCCCCCCCTCCCGTGGTTCGATGTCTATTTCTCATGACAAATTTAATTAAATGAAGAATTTAAACGACTTTTTCGTCCAAGAAGAAGAAGAAGACAAAGAAGAAAAAGAAGAAGAAGAAAAAGAAGAAAAAGAAGGAGGAGGAGGAGAAGAAAATTTAAGGCGACACATATAGGTTTGGACATATTGATAGATTCTGACGTGACTTTGTGAAGATATAGGTTTGGTGTTATAAGGCGACATATATAGGTTTGGACATATTGATAGATTCTGACGTGACTTTGTGAAGATATATAGGTTTGGTGTTATAAGGCGACACATAGGTTTGGACATATTGATAGATTCTGACGTGACTTTGTGAAGATATAGGTTTGGTGTTATAAGGCGACAAGGTTTGGACATATTGATAGATTCTGACGTGACTTTGTGAAGATATAGGTTTGGTGTTGTAAGGCGACATATATGTCGATTTTGAAAATTTGGACCGATTGCAATACTTTCATTACTAGTATAGCTCCGCTATACTGTAGTAATAGAAAGTAAAAATATACCTATATTATAATTATAATAATATTAATAATAATACCTACCTAGGTATGTAGATCTAGGTTGCTTGAAGGATATCTCGTCTGCATTGTAAGCGCTAGGTCGCGGGTTTGATTCCTGTCCCGGGGTTGATTTTATCCTGGTTTGTTCTCGGAAAGGCTGACTTCCTCCTTTCCTATCTTTCTTTCTTCTCTCTTCGCTTTCGAGACGATAAGACTTCAGCAGTTAGCTACAGCTGTTCCCTTCTATCAAACCTCAAAATTAAAGCTTATGTTTTGTACGTAGCACATTGCATAATCGAAAAGTTGTACGGCGTTCATAAAAAATAAAAGATTATGTTTTGTACGTAGCACATTGCATAATCGAAAAGTTGTACGGCGTTCATAAAAAATATACTCTCGGGATGCCTCATATTTTCTCTCTTCCTGCCCCCTCCCTCTCACTATCTCTCTCTCTTTCCGTCTTCCTCTCTCTATCTCTCTCTCTCTTTTCCGAGAACGAACATTATCCCATCAGGATAAAATCCGCTCCGGGCGGGAATCGAACCCGCGACCTAGCGCTTACAAGGCAGACGCACCACCAACTAAGCTAACTAGGCTGGCAACATTGGACTTTCTTCTTTCGACCAATATTTTGCCATATAGGTACCCACGTGGGTGATGATGAATCAGAAGGTTTAGACATGTATTTGTATCACGTGATATAACAAAGCTGTAACCTACTGTATGATAAGCTCTCTTCAGTGGTGATGTGGGAAATCGATTAATTTGGTAAATGTCGATTATTTTGATAAATATCGATTTATTATTTTGGTAAATGTCGATTATTTTGATAAAATATCGATTATTTTGCTAAACGGATTTCGATTCCTTCGATAATCGACTCTTCAGATCAAAGTAGTGATGTCAAAACATTGTCAATCAGACGGTTGTGATAAAAATACGAGTGACAGATCCGCTGATAAGAAATGGAAGGAATAAATGAAATTCTCCAGTGATTCAATTATTCGTAGAAAAGGGAACACTTTCAATAACACTTAATTTGCATTGACATCACTTGCATTTTTTCGTGAACTGCAACTATAAACACTTGTCTCTAGGTTTCAAGGTATAAAGGGTACCCATTGGATGAATTTTATTAGCCTACCTATTTTGATGTCAATTACGTCGGGTAGGTAGATACAAACATTAAAAAGATTTTTCTTAGTCTTAGAAATCAAAATCATGGATTATTCTAGGCAATCTAGTGAATCTAGGTAGATATATTCAACATTGTCGATGTGTTGTGTTTTTATTTGAAATGCTTGATTACTAATGATAATAATAATAATTATAATGATCAAACTATCTTTTTTGAATACCTATATAACTTTAAAAAAGATAAAATATCTATCCAAATATTTATTTATGCTTATGTTAAATTTTGGGTTAATTGCTTTTTATTAAAGTCTTTACTATTAACGGCACACAAATAAATACACAATCATTTCAAATTCCAATGGACACTGCACTTTTGGCACGAACCAAACGAAAGAAAAGATTTCCACAAAATCCCTAAAAAAACAAATTAAAAAAAAAATACTTTCCCGGAGAGCACACAAAAAAAAACGGTTTTTTTTTTTTTTTTTTTTTTTACAACGGTCGTAAATTTAGTCGAAAAGATATTTATACCGACTCCTCCATTTAGTAGTGGCGGGGTTCAAACATTAAATGTTTAAAATTGAAAATAAAAAAATAAAAAAAAAATTATTCAGTGAAAAGCCACTACAAGTTTCGATTTTAATGTCCGTTTCATTCACTAAACAGAGGGGAGATGTTCAGTCACTTTAACAGCAGAATAGATGGAAAGCAAGATCTGAATTAAAAATTAAAACTACATATCTAACTGATGAAATAACACCATTGTTCCGGAGAACCGAGAGGTTCTTAGCGGGTTGAGCGGGCAGGAATTGGTGTCAAAAGGGATACACACCATACCCTGAGCAGTGAGCCGTTAACCGAACTTTTAGGGCTGTCTGCCCTTACACCTAAGCATCAGAGTGGGTTTTTTGTGTACGGAGCACGGCAAGTGGAACATACCCTCCAACAATGCTGGAGAAATCAGAGAGATGTTCCTCCTACAAAGAACAACGAGCCCTGAGCCAATCGGTTTGTTTGAAACTGTAAACAACTCGCGAAAATCTCGACACCAGAGGCGCTTCCTAGTGGAAAATATCAGAAGATGACGGAATCTCAAGTTCTATTTCTCGTATTTAGTGAGGGGCTCCTGCCCCCTGAGCCCTTTTTACCCTGAGCCCTTGTTACCCTTCGCCACTGGCCGTAATAAAATTTATTTTATCACAACTGTCTACGCCAACTGCTGCTCTCTCGTTTTGTAGATACAGATACTCGTATGATATACATAATATACCTAGCTATGTATACATACAAGAGGTACTCGCATAATTATAAGCGACATTTATGCTCTCGTAAAATTATGCAAAATACATATTTTAGCAAAGACTTGACCCTATGATATTTTAAGCTATTCATCGTCCAAACTGACCTCAAAAGTGGTTAGCTGGGTGGACTTCGGATTTGGAGGTCAGTGGTTCGATTCCAAGTCAAGTTAAAAAATTTTAATGTAATAGGTATTGTCATTTGGGAAAGCTTTTACAATCATAAGCCGACTGCAGTTACAGTTTATTATTGAATTTATTTGACAAGTTTCACTTGCTTAGACCTGAAATTCGCCCAAAATTTGCCTACATATACACACACCGATCTGTCGAAAGACTAAAAGTCCAAGTACACTTATCCGTCACGAGCACGTTCCTTAACTCTGGCTTGTTCCACATTACTTTACATCTTGGTACTGTCCGTCCACATTACTTTACATCTTGGTACTGTCCGTCTCCGTGCTGGATAAATGTACGGTCGTGCATTTTTTGATCCAATGTAAATTAACATGGAACAAACTAGACATAAGGTAACGAAACGGAGACGGAACAAATGTCACATATCCTAGCCTGTCCCCGTGTACCAGACTTTATTTCGATACACAATTTCCTATCGTATCCACCACCCTGTATAATAAACAGAGTTCTTAATTCTGTAATGACATTACTAATGATCATGTAAGGTACCTACCACACTTGATCAAACTTAATTCTCATTCTTTCTTATTTTTTGTCACCAATAAAATTGTATGTAAATAAAGTTTGATTGAATTGTTGCATGACATTGAAAAGATTTGAAGTACTTAAATCTGTTCCAATTTTTGTTGCTCGTGAGTGTATATTGGTGATACATTACTCAAACCAAATATAGTATATAGGGACTGTAGGGAGTCTGGTACCTACACCTAAATATGAACGTAACTGATCTGTATTCATATTCAATAAAAAGAATAATATACCTACAATCCTACCGACTCATACTGGATGAAGCAAAACTGATGTAGGTATAGTACTGATGATTTTTTTTTTTCAAGAGGTTTGACATAGGGAAGTGTAACTGCTAAGGTCTTATCGTCCCAAAATCGAAGAGAGAAGATGTAAGCGCTAGGTCGCGGGTTTGATTCCTGTCCCGGGGTTGATTTTATCCTGGTTTGTTCTCGGAAAGGCTGACTTCCTCCTTTCCTGGCTTCCTGTTCTCTTCGCTTTCGAGACGATAAGACCTTCAGCAGTTACAGTTGTTCCCTTCTATCAAACCTCAAAATCAAAGCTTATGTTTTGTACGTAGCACATTGCATAAACGAAAAGTTGTACGGCGTTCATAAAAAATGCACTCTCGGGATATTTTCTTTCTCTTCCTTCCCCCTCCCTCTCACTATCTCTCTCTCTCTTTCCGTCTTCCTCTCTATCTCTCTCTCTCTGTCTCTCTCCCTTTCCGTCTTCCTCTCTTATCTCTTTCTCTCTCTCCTCCTTCCTCTCTATCCTACCTTTTTCTCTTCCTTTCTCCCTATTTCTCTCTGTCCCTTTTCCTTTCTTATTCTTCGATATTTTCCCTTGTCAGATTTTTACCTACCCTAATACCATTTTATTTATCCCCGGCACATTATTAAAACGTGTTATCATCCTTTATCTATCCTTTATCCTTACGGGGAGACAGGAAAATCTATGAAACATCTACGTATAGGAACCTTTTTTATCCCTCTTTTTCCCCTCCTCCCCCCATACTCTATCTCTTCCTGTTCCTTCCCTCTCATTTTTCATCCTTCGCTCTCTTTTTACAATCTCCGCTTCTGCCCCAATTTTTTTCATTTCTCTGTCTTTTTTCCTCCCTTTTCTATACCTTTCTCTCTCTCTCTCTCTCTCTCTCTCTATCTTTTCCCCTCCATTGCCCCTACTATTATTTATCTTCAATCGTTATGTCTTTCCTGCTCTTTTGCTCTCTTTATCCGTAATATCCATCTTCCTATTCCTTTTTATCCTTTTGCCTCTCATCCCTCCTCCTCTTCCTCAGATCTCCTAATATTCCTTTCTTAATTATTTATTTATTTATTTTATAAATCCACGGGGATATCCCCATTTTTACCATAAGATAATAAATTACTAATTAACTTAACCTAAATACTTATCTCGTACTTATAGTACAACTCAGAGGATCTATTCCTATTCAAAGCCAAAATAAATAACTAGGGTAATTGAAACAATAGGTAGGGCCATCGGCTTTCAATATAGGCCCTTGGTCACTGAGACCTGGTTAGATCTTTTGTGACAATTCCAACAATATTTAGCTTTGAATTGCTCCTCCGTCATAAAAAAATATCAATACTATAGGATCCTGATCAATGGTGTCACTCAATAGGCGTGTCATTCTGATAACTGGGCTGTTCAATGAGTAGTTTTTGGTTTGAGTTTTACTGTTTTAACAGTTTGGTTTGAGTTTTCTTTCTATTCCTCCTTTTCTTCTCTATCACCCTCTATTCCTTTTCTTTTCTTCACTGTTTTCTCCTTCTCATCTCCTTCTCCCCTACTTTGACTCCTCCTCTTCATTCTGTTTTTTTTTTTTTTTCTCATTCTCTTTCCCTCTCCTTCTGCACTCCTCCTCTTCCTCTTCCTTTCCTTCTATCTCTTTCCATTCACTCCCATGTCCCATGTCAATTGCAACGTTAAAAAACAGGGAATAATAATAATAATAATAGTGCTTATTTATACTGCTCGCATAGGACTGAAAAGTCCCTTTACTCCAGCAGTAGAGTCTACTACTATTATTACTGTGACTACTACTATTATTGTGGTCAGGAAAGGGCTCGTTATAAATACAATAGGTAAAATGGTGTACGTACGTTCGTAGCTACCTACTATAATATGTAGACTAGATGTAGGGTAGGTACCTAGGTACTTTTGTTATGCTATTGCTAAAGGATTGCATTTTGAGTTTAATCGTGAAACCATTAAATTTAGCCATTTTGATTAGATAGGTAATCAGATTGCTTGAACCAAATTATATCATCAAACAAGAACACATACTAGGTACAGACCTACGTTTTTGGCCGGGGCGGCCATTAAAAATAAATTTTAAACAAGCTGGGCCCGTCCCTCCGGAAATTTTATTCGATTTATTCGATCGTGGTTAAAAAAAAAAAAATCAGTACCTATGTACCTACCTAATTTGTTTAATATTCAGATTATTATTATTGATTTGATTTTTGATTTAACTTTCATGTAATGATTTAAAATCAAGACTAGAGCCCGTTCTCCCTTCATTCCTCTTCACATCCACATTTATTGGCCTTCCTCGGCGTAGCTTAACATAGGTAACGCTAAAACCGGTCTTAAATGATCGACTGAAGTGTTATCAATTTATTGGCTTTGCTCGGCGTAGCTTAACATAGGTGACGCTAAAACCGGTCTTAAATGATCGACTGAAGTGTTATCTGAATGACCTTGCTCAGCGGAGACTAGAGCCCGTTCTCCCTTTATTCCCAATATAAGGTTTAAGTCACCCATCCATTTATTGGCCTTACTCGGCGTAGCTTTACATAGGTGACGCTAAAACCGGTCTTAAATTATCGACTGAAGTGTTATCTAAAACTTTCTCGCTTTGAGTTCATAGGTCGTCACGACAAATTTCAATATCAGAGCTCATTTGTGTGAGAAAATGTGAAAAAAAATGCTGAATTCATTGACCATCTTCACATTCATCATCTCTCAGGTAGCATAAAGTTCACTGAATTTTGCTTCCTAATCTTCCTATCAAATCTAAAAGTAGCTCTGTTTGTTGCTGAATTAGATTTCTGCTTGTGAATTTTTTTACTGAGCAATTCCGATCTCGCGCAAAAGGCGGAAGTCTTTTGCGCGCTAATGGCTAACAGTCAGTAACTCTTACAGGTATTCACCATACTCCATGATTCCTAACTTCAGTGTTCCGTAGGGGAGCTGATGTCTATCGTATCAAAGCTGCTGTGCCAGCCTAGTTAGCTTAGTTGGTATTGTGTCTGGATTGAAGTGGATTGTAAGCGCTAGGCCGCGAGTTCGATTCCCGTCCGGGGCGAATTTTATCCTAAGCGGACAAGGTTCGTTTTCAGAACGGCTGACTTTCTCCTACCCTGTCTTTCTTCTCTCTTCGATTTCGGGACGATAAGACCTTGGCAGTTACAGTTCCCTCTGTCAAACCTCTTCAAAAAGAAGAAAAAAAGTGTTTCAGCTCGGGGCTTTTTCAGAATCGATTCCGCGCCTAGTCTCCAACCATTCTCATCACAAGTTCACGAACATTCCATGAAATTGTAGACTATGAACTTACCCATCCAAACACCACTGAGGAAGTCAACGTAACTCAATTATTATTGTTTCTTCTTCCAATTCAAATCGAATGCCGATCGACGGAAATGTAGAATAACGATTCACAATAAAAATATAAAGGGGGAGATATCTAGAGGTACTCTTTGTCTATCTGGACTTTAGTAATGATAATTGCTGAGTTAACCCATTTACACAACTGAGGAACAAGGTACCCACTTTGATCCCAATGGGGGAAATGAAATGAATAATAATGATAATAATAGAGTTAAACTATCAAAACCCCATAAAAAAAAAAAAAAAAAAAAAAAAAAAAATCTGCTTCAAAAGAATAATTAAGATTTTTTCCATCACCAATAATTTATTATTGTAGCTAAAGTCGCGCTACAACAACAATAAGAAAAACAACAATAACAACAACAACAACAACAACAACAACAACAACAACAACAACAACAAATCTAGGTGAAATAAAGGTACTTACCCGTCGTCGGAGTTTTTGTTTGAGGAACGGCTTGAAGATGGCGTAGAGGGCGTTGAAATAGAACGGCTGGTTGACTATATGAATAGCTTTCACACGTAGGGGAATTTTCTCCTGGAAAAACAAATATGAAGGCTTCGTTTAAAACAGGAAAGGGCTCGTTAAAACAACAATAGGTAAAATGGTGTACGTACGTTCGTAGCTACCTACTGTAATATGTAGACTAGCTGTAGGATAGGTACCTAAGGTACTTTTGTTATGCTATTGCTAAAGGATGGCATTTTAAATTTAGTCGTGATTAAACCATTTGTCCATTTTGATCAGTTCCTGGTAAAAAGACCTTTAATTTGATATATATAGGTCGACCAGGTTTGGACAAGTTCTTCTATGAGGACAGACAGACACACAGACAGACACCGAAGCGAATACAATAGTCCGTCCCTATACCTTTTATTAAAGGAAGGACGGACTAAAAATTAATAATTTGTATGAGTGCCTGGAAATACAAGTGATTATGCAATGTGGTAAGCAATAAATATTTATTTTCTCAAATTCTTTGATAGCTCTCCTAATCCCGCTTTGTCGATTTTTTTTTTTCTTTTGTACCATCTCTTCTTTTATTCCGTCTGTACCATTTTTTTAAGGAAGGTCTACAAAATAGAAATAAAAACCACCCACCTGAATACAGTTGGAAATTTGCCAGGCACACTTAGGCGTGGCTAGTTTGGCCTGTTGATATACAGTGAAGTCTGACATGTCTATGATACACACCGCGCCCGATATCTGCAGCCTAGGATCTAGGAGGGCAATCTCAAACACGCTCGTACCTAACTGGAAGGCCTCCTCGAGGGAAATCTTTGAGAAGTCCATTTTGCCTGAGAAAAATAAATAGATGAAAATCGGAAATGAAAGTCTGAATTTGAAGAAGAAATCTTTGTAACCTCAAATAGAATTCAAGTTTGGGCATTTTGGGTACATACCTAATGCCATTCACTTACTATCAGGTAGACAGGACTACCTGATAGTGTGTGTGCTCATCAGGTAGACCTGACAGACGGACCTTTTCAGCCGCACCTGTCAAAATCTACCTGATAGTGAGTGGCTGGCCTAATACTATTCTTACCTATTTCCTCACTTTGGAAACCATTTAACCCTTCATTGGCGTAGTGGTTTTTGTCAGACCCCGGGTCTGGACTCCATTTTTGGAGTTCAGGGTCCATGTTGTCTGAAAATGATTGGGAATTGAAATAATTCTGGAATGAGATTGATTAAAAGTGTTTACCTGGATAGAGAATGCATACTTTTCGGCCCAGTTTGTCACAAGTTGGCAACATGGCGAAAAAGTCCATGTCGTATATGTAGCCTCGTTCTGACGGTAGACAATCTCGGTAGAATTCGGGGAACTTGTACTTCATCTCGTAGAAACTCTTGATCTGGATGGAGAGGGGGAGAGAAAAAAAACTATAATGGAGCAGTTGCAAATGGGAAAACAATATTCATAAAAGGTCGATTCCTACGTAAAAAGTTGTGAAAAATCCAAATCTGAGGTCAAAACTCCGAAAAAGCCTTTTCTCCTACTCCTTCTTTTTATATTCGTTCCCGAAATAAAATATGTTCCCTTTGGAATCAATGGGACCTCTTCCCTCCCAGTGGCCCAAAATTCAGGATTTGAAGAAGAACAAAAAAAAAGTTGAAGATGAAGCCCCCTGCCAAAATAACTGCAGCAGTACTTGATCTCCCAAACGGTCACCTATCCAGATACTAACCACACTAAGTGTTGCATAATTTCAGTGATCTCTCAGGAACTGGTTCATCTAACGTGTAGATGAATATTATTATAGTGTCCAGCTTCCAGACACAGAGTTCAATAATAGAGTGCCGGAACCCAGTCACTCTATTGGCACCCTAGTTTTTTTTCTCAGTGCACTACCTTCCTTGTTCCCCCCCCCACAACTCTTTCATGAGTTTTACAATATTACCTAGGTAGGTAGAATGAGACTCTTTCTTACTATTTTCCAAATGTACTTAGGTGTACCTACTTTATTCAGCCTCACGTATTCTATCAGCTCATCTGACATTCAGAACCTTGAGCCACTTTGGTGTGAAACTCTTTCATTCATACTCGAACAAGTTTACTATAATCAACAGCAGGGCCATATCCAGGATTTTGGTGGATGCTCCAAATTTTCTAAGCCTAGCCTACAGTAAAGGAGAAAAACTGAGCTCGGGGCTGGCCCGGGACTGGTCAACAGAAATTGGTATTTGCTAGGAGTCTAGGAGGTCTGAAGGTCTCATCAAATACAGTAGTCCTTCATAAACGCCAAATAAACATCAACCACCACTTTCGTGTTCCTGGTAAAAAGACCTTTAATTTGATATATAGGTCGACCAGGTTTGGACAAGTCCTTCTATGGGGACAGACAAACAGACACACAGACAGACACCGAAGCGAATACAATAGTCCGTCCTTTTATTAAAGGAAGGACGGACTAAAAATTAATAATTTGTATGAGTGCCTGGAAATACCAGTGATTATGCAATGTGGTAAGCAATAAATATTTATTTTCTCAAATTCTTTGATAGCTCTCCTAATCCCCTCCGCTCCGTTCTTATAGGTAGGTAGATCGCTTTGTCGATTTTTTTTTCTTTTGTTCCATCTCTTCTTTTATTCCGTCTGTACCATTTTTTTAAGGAAGGTCTACAAAATAGAAATGAAAACCACCCACCTGAATACAGTTGGAAATTTGCCAGGCACACTTGGATAGAATTGGCTGACTTGTCTACATACACAATATCAGGTCTGTTATTGATGACGTTTGTCTCTGTTTGCATTGATATATCCCAGCATTGATATTATTATTATTATTATTATTATTATTATTATTATTATTATTATTATTATTATTATTATTATTATTATTATTATTATTATTATTATTATTATTATTATTATTATTATTATTATTATTATTATTATTATTATTATTATTATTATTATTATTATTATTATTATTATTATTATTATTATTATTATTATTATTATTATTATTATTATTATTATTATTATTATTATTATTATTATTATTATTATTATTATTATTATTATTATTATTATCACTCTGCACTATGCAATTTTGCTGATACATGATAAGCGAGTGCAAAGTCTTCAAAAAACTTGACCAATTGAATGCAAAACAATCAACTAGAATGTAGATAAATTTATTAGAAAGGCAACAAACTGCATAGGTACATAAAGGCAAAAAATTGATCGATCGATTTTATTCGATCTGATTCGTTCGTTCGATTTATGTAAAATTGACTTTACGATGTCACATTTCCCTACGATCGATGTAATAATTTTATTGTCACATTAAGATCGATAATAGGCATCTACATAGTCACAATCTAACAATATCTAAACTAATGATAATTTACAACATTAATTGGCACATTGGCAGACATTTGTTAAATGGTTACTCATACTTATGGTTCGTTCGTTACTTAAACCGTTTAACAATAATCGTAGATTTAGTTCTCCAAATCATTAAAGATCTTGTTACTATTGTAATGCCAGTTTTATTAGCCTTGTTATCAGATAATCAGATATAGGTACATAGAACTTTCATCAGAACCCTATTCAGCATTTAAGCCTAATGGTGCATTCACAAATCATAGTAATGAATAGGATTTAAGTATATACTTGAAACTTAATTAAAGAGTTTAGTGGGTGCCACAGCTGCTACAGATTTGAATAGGTTCTGTTGCACAAGAAATGCATTTTCAAACTGTTGTACCGAGGTCACGCCAGTTGGAGTGAAATTCTAATAGACCTACATTATTATGAAAGTTAAATAAGGACTACATATATTTACAAGTAACTACGTAGATGATAGGGGAAAAAAGATTTGATGGAGGTGACTGTAACATGACTGAAACAAAGAGGGTCTCTTATCATTTCGCAAACGAAGAGAGGAGGAGCCAGCCGTTCGAACCCTATATGTCAAGGATAAAGTCAGCCTCCCGCGGGAACCGCACCCGCGACCTACCGCTTACAAGGCAGGCAGGTGCTCTACCCTCAGACTCTCAGACCGTCGGAAAGTGATGTGTGACTTAAACTTCCATCTCCAGTCTTCAGACCTTCTGACAGACTAGAAGTCTATAGGTAGCCCGTACGGGACATTTTGAAAAGTGCCCAAAATACGGGACGTCCCGGGAAATACGGGACGTCTGGCAACCCTAATAGGTACTTACACAGTAAAAGTTCCTTCAGCGCTTTCATGTTTTTCCTGGCGATATCGGGGGTTTCATTGAGTTCCATTTCGGCCTTGAGCATCCAGTCCTTGTCTATACACAGCGGATCAGGGCTGGGATAACACACCGCCCCCTGGCACTCTTCCTCGTCTCCTCCATGCTTGACCATCCCTGAGTCAACTGAAACATAGAACGGGGAATGACGGAACTTGAAAACAGGGATAACAAGGGGAAAAAATCTGGGAAATCAGCTTATCACACATGACCTTGCTGCTCCTTATCTAAGGAAAGTAATGTATTCATCAATCAAAATTTTCGATGGTCACAGTATTTAGTGCCAAAACACGTTTCGAGGTTCCTTAGAACCTAACTGAAATCATGTGCTTTTTTTTAACCTCCTTATCACACCTGGCATTGCTGCTTAGCGTGTGAATAAATTACTTTCCTTATCTAAGAAAAGTAATGTATTCGGTCAAAACTTTCGATGGTCATGGTTTTCAGTGCCAAAACACGTTTCGAAGTCCCTAGACTGCCCTAGAGCCTAACTGAAATCATGTGCTTTTTTACTTTCTTTATCCTAATACCTATTTATAATAGGGCAACTACTGTACGCGGTCAAAACTTTCGATGGTTACACTTTTTAGTGCCAAAACTGAATCCAAAGCAAACTTTAATGTCACAAATATACTATATATAAAACACCTCGACAAATGAACTGACTCGGACTCGAACCACCAACCTCCAGATCCGACGTCTACCGCGCTAACCACTACTACTGTGGTTACCTTATACTTCCGGCTATTAGTATTTCAACTGTGCCTCAAATCCTCTCAATAACAGTACGGTCCAGTAAGCTTCGTGTTGTCCGTGGAAGCTGTGCAAGGTTGTGATGGTTCTTATCAGATCCTACTGATAAGGGATTGGCGTAAGTACCTATAAAGACTAATGACTACTAATTAACGGCGGCAGCGCGGCGTATTGGCGAATTCGCAGGCGTAAAAGGGCAATCTCAAACACGCTCGTACCTAACTGGAAGGCCTCCTCGAGGGAAATCTTTGAGAAGTCCATTTTGCCTGAGAAAAATAAATAAATAAAAATCGGAAATGAAAGTCTGAATTTGAAGAAGAAATCTTTGTAACCTTAAATCGAATTCAAATTTGGACATTTTGGGTACATACCTAATGCCATCCACTTACTATCAGGTAGACAGAACTACCTGATAGTGTGTGTGCTCATCAGGTATCAGGTAGACCTGACAGACGGATCTTTTCAGCCGCACCTGTCAAATCTACCTGATAGTGAGTGGCTGGCCTAATACTATTCTTATATCACACCTGGCATTGCTGCTTAGCGTGTGAATAAATTACTTTCCTTATCTAAGAAAAGTAATGTATTCGGTCAAAACTTTCGATGGTCATGGTTTTCAGTGCCAAAACACGTTTCGAAGTCCCTAGACTGCCCTAGAGCCTAACTGAAATCATGTGCTTTTTTACTTTCTTTATCCTAATACCTATTTATAATAGGGCAACTACTGTACGCGGTCAAAACTTTCGATGGTTACACTTTTTAGTGCCAAAACTGAATCCAAAGCAAACTTTAATGTCACAAATATACTATATATAAAACACCTCGACAAATGAACTGACTCGGACTCGAACCACCAACCTCCAGATCCGACGTCTACCGCGCTAACCACTACTACTGTGGTTACCTTATACTTCCGGCTATTAGTATTTCAACTGTGCCTCAAATCCTCTCAATAACAGTACGGTCCAGTAAGCTTCGTGTTGTCCGTGGAAGCTGTGCAAGGTTGTGATGGTTCTTATCAGATCCTACTGATAAGGGATTGGCGTAAGTACCTATAAAGACTAATGACTACTAATTAACGGCGGCAGCGCGGCGTATTGGCGAATTCGCAGGCGTAAAAGAGCCATGAGAATCCCGTGTGCGCAAGATAGGTACTACAACAGAGGTGGCCATAACGTGGCTAGCGAGCATCGTTCGCCTGCGGCGTGGCTCGCCCCGCGAATCGGCTTTATGGGATTGCGGCTAACAAAGGTAAGATTAGTTACCACTTTTGTAGGTACTACTTACACCTGTTGATCATTGTGGCAAATGTTAAGTATCATCTACAGATCTCATTAGCCAGCCTGGTTAGCTTGGATGGTAGCGCGTCTGCCTTGTAAGCGCTAGGCCGCGGGTTCGATTACCGCCCGGGGCGGATTTTATCCTGAACGGATAATGTTCGTTCTGGGAACGCTAACAAGAATTCTTGTTGTTTCACTCTGACGTCACAATTATTGTGATGTCTTTGATATTACCTTCGACTATGTATTTCCACTGTCTATATCATCAGGTATTTCGGCAAGACAGAAAATAGTCACGTCGCTATAGCCTCAGTAGTTGAGAGATAGGCACTTATCTAAGTATCAGATGGTATCCTTAAAGTATCTACCAAGCTAGAGAGAAATACAACCAATCTATAGCCTAATAATAGCTAATGGATTAGCTTAATGATGTAGCTTCACGCACCTTCGTTGGTTGCACATTCATTTAATAGATGTGGTTCGTCGTTTCAACCCTTCATCATCAATTCATAATTCCGATGATGAAAATCCACTCCTTGAAAACACCATACCAATTTACCAATAGAAGACCCCTCGGGAAAAAAGATGGGAGTCCAATTTTCAAAAAAAATGAGTTAGATACGTTATATAGTACTTCCCCCCCAAAACTATCGATTTTTGAAGTCAGAAATGCGAAAAACAATGAGGGTACAGAGCTAGAACGATTTGAAAATATCATACACACGGAAAGAAAGATGAATGTCACAGAGTCACAGCAAGAAAGATGAGAGTCCAAGATCCCAGTTTCCACGTGATTTCAGCTTTCTCTGTTGTTTTAACTTGTCGGTTCTAATTTCAGTTGTAATTAGTGCGTGCCAAAAGTCAGTTCTACGGCTACGGGCGGTTTGTGGTAGTATTATTAAAATAATTTAATATTATTCAATGCTTAAGGTAGGAAAAACCACATACCTACTTTGTTTTTTCATTTTTTATAAGTTTTAACAGCAAAAAAGATGAATGTCCAGTTTCACCCCTGGACTCTCATCTTTATTGATGTTTTTTGTTTGACCTTTGAATACAATTTTAATTTTTAAATTTTCCCTACAAGTGCTTATGTTTCAATTCACCATAGGATATATGCTCAACAATATTTTCCACCGATTAGCGAAAAAAAAAATTAAAATCCCAAGTGTTAGCATTTAGTAATAGCGTTTCAAAGTTTAAAACGCGATTTTCTCGAAATGAGAAAAGGTGGACTCCCATCTTTTTTCCCGTGGGGTCTTCATATATGTACTTAGAAGTTTAGAACTAATAACTAAATGATAGGTGATGGGGTTTCATACTTCATAGACCCTCGTCTAGGCTGGGTAGGCCAGATATTTATACTTAATTGCCTATTTAATTGTTACAAACATCATAATTATAACATTAAATGTTAGGCACAGTAGTAATCCTGTCTTATTTTCCTTGGACACTTTATATATATGCTGACGTAACACCAGTGTCGCGGGGTGAGATTTAAAAAACCTACCATGCTGACACCGGTCGCTATACGCATTTATATTACATAGCTACTCATTTTCCTCACGAGGCTGAGTGGGCCCCGTAACGGCCAGTCACGGAATCAATCATTTGCATGATACAAATTTCTTGACCCCGCCGGGAATCGAACCCGGGTCTCCCGCGTGCAAGGCGAGCGCAGTGACCACTACGCCATGAGAGCTGACGTGGTGAGATTTTTAGAAGGGGAAAACATAAACTCAGCTAGATGCAGTACGTCGATCTAAGCTATATTTTCCTTTCGGAATTTCCCCTCTTTTGTCGTGATAGACAATGCAACTTAATCCTCATTACAGTCATTGCTAGTCTCAAAATGACATTTAATACACCATGCCTAACTTGTCTTACATAAATAATAGCTATCGTAAATAAATAATAGCTATTTTATGACTTGTAAATCTGTTCTTATGCAGAGTTACATCATGGTAGTGTTGTAATTATGCCTACTTCTTCCTATGCAGCATTACTGGCACCTTTTGCATTATTTGGTATCAGAATAAGTGTCCTATGCATTTTCAACAATGCATGACTGCATGAGTCATTTGGATAGTTAAGCCATTAATATTATGATTGCGCGCAGGGTGCATGCATACCGTTGCTTAACAGAGAGAGAGAGAGAGAGAGAGAGAGAGAGAGAGAGAGAGAGAGAGACTAGATTAAAAAAAAAGTTTGAAAGAAGAGCCTATATCAAGAGAGGTCTTATCGTCCGAAAATCGAAGAGAGAAGGACGATTGAAGAAAGTCGGCCGTTCCGAAAAGCCCGAAAACGAAACTTATATCTATTTATATACATTTCGCCCCGGGCAGGAATCGAATCCGCTTACAAGGCGCGAAACCAGGCTAACTAGAAGATAGAATTAATTCATTTCTTTCGTTCAATGATTTGTCTGAATTCTCTTCAGCACTAATCATAACTGCAAGAATAGCCATAACGCCCATGACACATATATTTTGCAACAATAGACAATATTATCTTTAGATTTTATGAGTCGGAGCAAATCTGGCTATATTATTAAACTTAGAATCAATCAAATCTCTGAAGAGAATATTGAGAATCGTAAAAGATAGACTGAAATAGCTAGGGTGAGTCATTGAGTCAAGTACCTTTCAAGGAGTCATTCAAGAGTCAAGATCTTAAATCACTTTGGTAAGTGGAATGTACATAGATTGGTAAGTGGAATACACAGATATCTTACTTACTTTCCATGTCCGTGAGATAAGTATACTATCTACTTACGGTGTTGGAAGTATTCGAGGTTTTAAACCTCTTGTAGTGGAATAAAAGAAACCCCACTCACATCCTCACATTAACCTCACACCCAGCCTGAGTGGGGCCGGTAAAAGTCAGCACGTGATTGCCCAGATCACCCACATGGTCACATTGGTCACCCATTCGGATACCAACCAGTAAGCAGTACAACGCTGCTTCTCCACCCTTTGTTGTCATCTTTATGATAGGATTAGAGCGGTCACCCATACAGCTGTCCAAGGAGTAGCCAATTAGCCATGCTCGATTGTGCTTATCAGCTAAATGAAATATTCAATGAAGATTGAAAAACCAACGTAGACTCAGCGCCTAAGTGGCAAGTATTTCTTGTTGTCCATATGATGAGGGACATTCTACGGAATGGGCATGCTACCACACAGACCACACGAGACTAATATAGCAGTTACGAAATAAAAACAGCGGTCAAACCAGTGTAGTTAGGCACAACGTAACCTTTTCTTCTGACAGAGAAGAAAAAGAAAAATTCCGTTGGTCCTCATTTTTCCTGCTCTATGACTTTAAAACATCACCCAAGTAAGCGCAACTGATCTATTGAGTGAAGAAAGTTCCAAGTTTCAACTATGACAACTAGGCAGTTGGTTTACAATCGCCATAACTCTCAAAAAGTCTGTCCAATTTTAACAAAATTTGGCAAAAATATGTTCAACAAATAAAGTGAATTTTCTCAGAAAACTTTGGCTTAGTCCGGGCCTTTGGAGACCGTCAGAGGACCTCTTTTTCTGATTGTACATTTTAGAATAGAATAGAACATACATAGGTAACCCTTCTTATACTGGTATTATAATGTTTTTGTAGTACAAAGGTACCACATTTTACTGTGACCTTTTACTTTTTCCTTGGTGTGTGAACGGAAGACACAAATAGCTACAACACGTTTTAACATTAAGGTAGACTTTGTATCAGAGTAAATTATTCATCTCAAGAAGAGTCTGACTCACCAGATTGTAAGTTTTGTCCACGTCATGTTTCCGTGCTCTGAGGAATGCCATGAGGAAAACTTCATCAGTTCTGGAGTGCAACTTGGGATCAGCTGGAAAAAAAAAAATCATAAATACCAAAATTAAATCTTAAATTGTTCTAAGAAAAATATGAGACCTAAGTTTCATTAGAACTTTTATATTATAACAGGAGAAAACCCTCTAAGAACATTGCTAAACCATTATTATATACCTAGTGACGTCAAAACTCAAAACATGTACAAAGTTGTAAAGTTTCTTGCAGGAACACATCAGCCCGGTCTTTTTGCAGTCAGCCCTGTATGGTCTTTTTGGTTTTGGTTCTTGTCTTTAAAACACACCCTTTATAGCCCATTGTCAATGCAACTAGAAAAAGAAAAATTCCGTTGGTCCTCATTTTTCCTGCTCTATGACTTTGAAACATCACACAAGTAAGCGCAACTGATCTATTATGATCCCATTAAATATTAAATGCATAATTTATCTCACAAGGTAGCATAGCTAGGTACCAAATATTATGTAGGCATGAGTCCTTAAATTTTATTGATTTACTTTGATACAATCAACAAGGCCATTTTTAGATAAACATAGACATACTTACCTATTAAAGCCGTTTATCATTTTTATGGGTACTTCCTGCGTAGACCTCTTTTTTTAAAGCATTTTTGTCTATTTACCTAAACAGATAGGTCCCTAGACCTACCCATCTACCTATACAATTTACCTACCTACCACATTTACTAATGGCAATCCTATAGGTACCTACCAATCTAGACTATTTAACTGTCTACCCATTCACTAATTAATACTGAATTTGTGATTTGGCATGTCTTCCACATACTTAGGTACGTATTACCAACCTAGGTACCTATACATAGGTACACGTTAATGTTAATGAGGCTTTGTGTACTTGGGATCTGGAATATGTTTTAAGACTTTGAGTCGTGAAGAGTTTTACCAAAATTTCATCAAAATCGGAGGTAATACTTTTAAAATTTAAAAGTGATGGAATTCGGTCCTGTTGTCGTCCAATAAAAAAAGATTAGGTACTCCAACCTAGTCACAGTAATCATTCACCTAAAATAAACTATTCCTAGATTTCCTAGCCAAAGCAATTAAATAAAATTAGTAATCAATAATCATCCAGTGAAAATAAATCATTCCTTAAACAGTAAACACATTACAAAAGCATAAGAAAGTACAGTCAAACCTGCCCAAGTGGGACTCGTCTAAGTGGGAAACCTGGATAACTGGGGAAAAAAATCGTGGCCCCTTCATGGCAACCTCTCTCTAGGCTCTAGGTGGGACACTTTTTTAACTGGGAAACCTGGATAAGTGGGAAAAAATTGTCAGTCCCCTGGATTCCCACTTAGACAGGTTCGACTGTACCTAGGTGTGCAGCTGTGCAGAGATGATGTAAGGTAAATAGGTAGGTATCTTGAATGACATTGTATATTTTGTACCTATACCTGATAATCGGATGCTGGTACTTCAATGTACCAAGATTTTTAAGAGAAAGTAAACAGTCGTAGTTATAGGCACATAGGTTATACACTACTATTAATAGTCTGAATGTTGTTGATCTACAAGGCAGTTCAGAGTAGAGAATGTAGATATCCCAATAAGTCAACCTGTTTGTCGTAGTTATAGGCACATAGGTTATACACTACTATTAATAGTCTGAATGTTGTTGATCTACAAGGCAGTTCAGAGTAGAGAATGTAGAGATCCCAATGAGTCAACCTGTTTGGGTTTGGGTCAGGTTGCGGTCTTTCACCTCAGCCTTGGGAGATGAGCTCCAAATAACTCTGGCTTACAAGATAGTAACTCCAAATATGTTCAACTTAGCGTCGACTGTCGACCCAAATAACTCTGGCTTACAAGATAGTAACTCCAAATAAGTTCAACATAGCGTCGACTGTCGATCCAAATAACTCTGGCTTACAAGATAGTAACTCCAAATAAGTTCAACTTAGCGTCGACTGTCGATGATGTCGATCGACCATAATGTAGCAAAGGTGTCATGGGAAACACCATCATCTCCAAATTATTCAACTGAAGTACTAAGCAACATCAAGCGTGGTTCTTAAACTGGACGGGTGACCAGTTCGATTTTCAATATCAAAGTTCAGTCCAAATGTCAATCACGTGGAGGAACTGGCAAAAATTGCTTGTGAATGTCAAAGTTAATAGTATTGACCTTCATCCAGTGCTATTATTTATAGTGGGATTTTATTATTATTATTATTATTTTTTGTTTGTTTGAAATTTAGTTCATATAGGTATAGTGTGTTTATTATAATAGGCCTAGCTCCGTAGGTAAAGAAGTTAGTGCCCCAGAGACCCCAGAGTTGAATTTAAAGGACCGCAGGCGTAGACTGCCCTAAATAGTATTGGAATCTCATCGAACTTGGGTTAGCAGCTCATAAAGAAATGGAACCAGTTCTTTCCGCGTGGAAGAACAAGGAAAAATGGCCATTTTATTTATTTTTTTAAGTAACATCATGGAGGAGGATATACCTACCTTCATATTATAGGTATATAAGTAGTTAGTATAGTTACCTAATTACTGTCTTTTTTGGGGGGAAATTAAATAAAAACTATAGACTTTAAATAAATAAATTAACTTTGACTAGGAAAGGAATATAAATACATAAATGTAGTTAGATGGGTACCTGCTTAATTTATTGCAGGTAAGCAAGCACCCACATACATAAATAATGTAGGTACCTAATAATGGTGATAAAACCTCTAATTAATAACTTCCGGCATCTCAATAAATTAACCATCCAACAATACCATTTTTTTTAATAACTCCTCACTATCTACATAGGACCCTGTTTTACCTATGTAATTAGTAATTTTATAAAATGTGCTTATCTAATAGGTAGGTACCTCATCAGATACCTACGGGTACCTATAGTATGTACACATTTAAAATTTTGAGATAATTATGAGGTAATTTCGTGAATTACGTATAAAATCATAATAAAACCTACCGAAGTTTGCCAACCGAGTTGTAACGACTTGTTGATCTGGCAATCCAAAATTCGCCAACCGGTAACAACTTGTTGCGGTCAGCAGGCCCGTATCCAGGATTTTACCGAGGGGGGGGGGTTATTCCCTATAATATGTCAAAATATACGAGACCTTGGTTAGACTGCGGGGGCAAAAGGACTTTCCAGTCCTATCCCTGCAGGATAAACAAGGTATACATATTCTATTCTATTCTACATTTAGAAACTAAAGAAAACCCGATATGGGGACAGCCCTGGTGATAAATACGGCCCTGGTGGTCAGAGAAATCTGGCACAGAACATGAATCACATCTGAGGGCTGAGGGATGACACAACATCGCTTCCTGAGAGAAACATTCTCGAGAGATAAATTTCTTATCGGAGTGCACTACATAGTAAACTTTCAGGGTCATTCCATTCCGTTGAAATCAGTTCACAAGCAGGAGTTTTATAGAGAAAAGTTTAGTGATAACATTTATGTAGGAGATTAATGTATCATCTACACTCAGGAATGTAAACAAAATCCAAACCAAACCTAGGTAGAAAGACCAGAAAATAATGTAGGTAGGTAGGTACTATTATTTTTACATTGAACATTATTGTTGTTCAAAATTAAATGGTTTTACCTATCTATAATGTGTTTTTAACTACTTTACATAACTACATAATTATATTTTTGTGAGCCTCTGGCACTTTCAATTTTCCAAAATACATGAACCGAAAAAACTTTTTCTCTGCCGAGAATTGAACTGGGAGATTGGGAACTATGTGCCTCTATTACTTACTCCTCTAAGGTACCTGATAGTGTTGACATTTTATCAATTTATTATGTGGGGTCACGAATTAGTATGTATTAGTATTACCACTAACTTTTTTTTTTTTTTTTAATCAGAATAAATTTACTTTGCCATACGTAGATAAGTTGTATCCCGTCTAAAGAGCTACGTATATCTGAAGTCCCAAGGTCTCAGACTAAAAAAAAGGTAGGTATACCATTCAAATTTGACCAAATACTAGACATCATCGATTATGCAATACACAATTATGTACCGGTCCAAAAACGTCCAGACAAATTATAAATAGATATTACCAGGGGCGGTTCACAGGGGGTTGTCCCGAGCAAGGACTCCTCAAGGGGGGCTGGTTTAGGCAGTTTTTGGTCCACAATGAAAAATTAGCATCTAATTTAGATTACTTAAGGTGTTTTTTCTCTCTTTTTTTTTCTTTTTTGTCCTTTCGAAAAACTTTCGGAAACGGAAACAATTCCAATGTCTTGGATTTCCTATAATTAAGTACATCCATATGGCATCTTGGATTCCCTATAATTAAGTACATCCATATGGAATCTTGGATTTCCTAAAATTAAGTACATCCATATGGCATCTTGGATTTCCTATAATTAAGTACACATGCAGGCGTCAGTTTCTAAAAGGGAACAGGTTCCGTTTCCAAAATTTTCCCGAGATTTAATGATGGCATTTCTACTATTCTTGTTTGTATGTATAATATTTTTTGCAATTAGGGGAAATTGTTGGAGTGAACACCGGACCGGGGCCCTGTCAGGCTGTGAACGGCCCTGGATATTGCATCTAAAAGACCCGTGGCATATTAAATATTTTGACCAAAATTCATAAGTGATTTTAATTATTTTTTTTTTTTTTATTTTTTACCGGCTATAATATAAACGGTCTTGACTAGGTACCTAGATTAAAATTTCTCCTATACCTACACGAGTTTCGTGGAAAATTAGGCAACCTATTTATTTATTTTTAATGTACTTTGATTTTAATCAAATTAATATTAATAGAGCTTTCCTAGATCACCATCTCCTTTTTTTCTTCTTCTTTTTCACCCTACGCGGCGGATTTTAGCCGTTTTGTTCTTTGGTGTTTTATTAGTTTGGTAAAATATATTTTCCTAGATTACCTACATAGATACCGGTGACGTGACAATTTAATTTATTATGAGAACTATACCTACCTACCTACCCGGAACTTGGCCTGGTGCACTGCCGCATACCGATACCATCATAATTTTATTATGATCCCATTAAATGCATATTTTATCTCACAAGGTAGCATAGCTAGGTACCAAATATTATGTAGGCATGAGTCCTTAAATTTTATGTATTTACTTTGATACAATCAACAAGGCCATTTTTGATAAACATAGACATAGTTACCTATTAAAGCCGTTCATCATTTTTATGGCTACTTCCTGCGTAGACCTCTTTTTTAAAGCATTTTTGTTTATTTACCTAAACAGATAGGTACCTAGACCTACCCATCTACCTACAATTTACCTACCTACCACATTTACTAATGGCAATCCTATAGGTACCTACCAATCTAGACTATCTAACTGTCTACCCATTCACTAATTACTACTGAATTTGTGATTTGGCATGTCTTCCACATACTTAGGTACGTGGTACGTTATTACCAACCTAGGTACCTACACATACACGTTAATGATTAATGAGGCTTTGTGTACTTGGGATCTGGAATATGTTTTAAGACTTTGAGTCGTGAAGAGTTTTACCAAAATTTCATCAAAATCGGAGGTAATACTTTTAAAAGTGATGGAATTCGGTCCTGTTGTCGTCCAATAAAAAAAGATTAGATACTTGGGATCTGGAATATGTTTTAAGACTTTGAGTCGTGAAGAGTTTTACCAAAATTTCATCAAAATCGGAGGTAATACTTTTAAAATTTAAAAGTGATGGAATTCGGTCCTGTTGTCGTCCAATAAAAAAAGATTAGGTACTCCAACCTAGTCACAGTAATCATTCACCTAAAATAAACTATTCCTAGATTTCCTAGCCAAAGCAATTAAATAAAATTAGTAATCAATAATCATCCAGTGAAAATAAATCATTCCTTAAACAGTAAACACATTACAAAAGCATAAGAAAGTACAGTCAAACCTGCCCAAGTGGGACTCGTCTAAGTGGGAAACCTGGATAACTGGGGAAAAAAATCGTGGCCCCTTCATGGCAACCTCTCTCTAGGTGGGACACTTTTTTAACTGGGAAACCTGGATAAGTGGGAAAAAATTGTCAGTCCCCTGGATTCCCACCAATCAATAATCATCCAGTGAAAATAAATCATTCCTTAAACAGTAAACACATTACAAAAGCATAAGAAAGTACAGTCAAACCTGCCCAACTAGGACTCGTCTAAGTGGGAAACCTGGATAACTGGGGAAAAAAATCGTGGCCCCTTCATGGCAACCTCTCTCTAGGCTCTAGGTGGGACACTTTTTTAACTGGGAAACCTGGATAAGTGGGAAAAAATTGTCAGTCCCCTGGATTCCCACTACATTTACCAGCAAGTTTGGTGATTGTGAAGAATCACCGGTAATTTTTCAAAATTACCAATTTTCTACATTTACCGTAACATATACAATAATTAAGTACATCCATATTTGATCAAGATTTCCATCAAGATTATGTAGGTATTCAATGTAACGAACAAAACGGAGATCTATCTCTATTCAAGTATACATACATATGTATCTATGGGCTATCGGGTAAGTCCGGTGCCTACCTAGATAGGTATAGTTAACCTACCTGTTACCTACTAATGGATAATGAAGAAGAGTAATCATTTAGATTGAGCTAAGTGTATGTCAACAACAATGACCATCAAGTAGGTCTAATCAAAGTGTCAAGGTCCTTTATATTTACATAAATACCTTACTGTATTAGTACCTACCTCACTGTATTAGAACCTACCTACTGAATGAGATAGATGTTCAAATAACATGAAGGATGTGTGGGTGCAGGACGCATTATTCACCCATAATGTCATTTTTTCCAAGAGGTTTGATAGAGGGAACTGTGTGTGTACCTACCAAGGTCTTATCGCCCCGAAAGGAAGAGAGAAGGAAGACAGGATAGGAGAAAGCCAGCCGGTCCGAGAACGAACATTATCCGTTTAGGATAAAATCCGCCCCGGGCGGGAATCTAACCCGCGGCCTAGCGCTTACAAGGCAGAAGGCAGATGCGCCACCAACGCACCAACCAAGCTAACTAGACTGGCTAATGTCACTTTATTGATTACAAAATGAGAAAAAAATTCCTTTTTTTTCTGTCGGTTAGGATGGGGTAGTCGGGTAGTGTGTTTCTTCTGGCCAGCCTAGTTACGAGTACCTTGGCACTTGGAAGGTAGAGCTCCTGCCTCCTAAGCGCCAGCCGCCAGGTCACAGATAAGGTTTGTTCTCGAAACAGCTGGTTTTCTCCTTTCCTGATCTCCTTTTCCCTTTGCGGGGCAATAAGACCTCCGTTTTTACAGCTCCCTCTATCAAACCTTTATTAAACACTTCCACATGAGATTAGAGACCCAGTTGTTCGTCTCTTAAGCCAGCCACTCACTATCAACTGGACCTGACAGGTACACCTGGTCATCAAGTCCGCCTGTCAGATCTACCTAATAGAGTGTGTGCTCATCAAGTATCAGGTAGACCTGACAGGCGGACCTTTTCAGTCGTACCTGTCAGGTCTACCTGATAGTGAGCGGCTGGTCTTAGGTGATGAGTACTTTGAAGTAATCAAGTGACATAAAAAACGCCTCAATGGGTTAAACCTATCGTGCAAAACAAATAGATGACACCGAGTAAATTAAAATCAAGAATGATCATCCTGATGAGAGGTGCTAATAAATTGCCCATGATATTGTTGAGCTAATCAGTAGAGTGCTGGACAATCGAGACACCTAACGTTTGATGGAGAGCTTTTGAATATCAAGTTTTCAAGTGATACTCGTACAGTGATAAGTGATAAGAGACAACTAATGTTCGAATTTTGATAAAATTTGTGGAGCTTTTAAAATTCCATACGACACAGTGATTACTTGATTAAAGACTACTAAAGTTCGAATTTTTGATACAATTTGAGGAGCTTTTAAAACTCTAAGCAATATACCTACAACAGTGATTAGAGACACCTAAAGTTCGAATTTTGATACAACAAGCTGGAGCTTTTAATTGTTCAAGCAATACTCTTCTAAGATTATTTTTAAATTATAATATTAGTGTTTTATTTGAACGCTTTAATACTGTTAAAAGGCTCGGTTTGATGTTTTATTAGTAGCATCCGTACTTCTGCAGTATTAACTACGCCTGAGCAATATATGTATATGTATTCACTATTCACGTATTAGGTACCTGTAAACCGAGGATGTAAGTTCAAGCAATACTCTTCTATGATTATTTTTAAATTATAATAAGTGTATTATTTTAACGCTTTAATACTGTTAAAAGGCTCGGTTTGATGTTTTATTAGTAGCATCCGTACTTCCGCAGTATTAACTTCACTATTCACGTATTAGGTACCTGTAGATAACCCGAGGATGTAAACTTCTTTTAATCCTACCGTGCTGTTTGAACTTGTTTTACGACTACCTAGGTACTTTCTTGTGTTGACTTTTTTTGCTAGTTTCACACTTTCATTTTGTATTTCATCGTTTCATTTAAAGTCGATTTCTTGTGTGGAATACTCGTAGATATCGTGAGTGTTGTATTGGTGCCGGTAAAAGTTCGTTTCTCCCTTCCGGAGGTGTAGTGTTGTGGTGTTTTCTATCAATATGTTGGCGTACGTTATCAGTGCTTTCGTTATTGATGAAATGGGTTAATATCACAATAACTACTACATAAATTTTGTAGGTTTTGGTTGTTATGATGTTCTGTTCAAGTGATATGTACCTACTATGTTGATACATTTTGTAGGTTTTGGTTGTTATGATGTTCTGTTCAAGTGATATGTACTATGTTGATATGTAGGTATGTTTAATCCTGTGAACATCAGAGGATGGTGTAATGGGGATCTCTCTATTATTTAGAAATTAGAATGATGTACAAGCCACGTCCCATGTGTTTTGATAAGACATTTCCGCCCAATTTATACCTAGGTACGTTAAATTCGTATTCACATACTGATCACAAGCAAATGCTTTTGATACCTAACAATGTAGGATATTTATCCAGGACTGCATTTTTGGATCAAGATCTCACAATCTCTTAAATTGAAAAAGATTTATTGCTTAATTCTTATATTATGGAAATCTTGATCCAAAAATGCAGTCCTGGATAAATATCCTACATTGTTAGGTATCAAAAGCATTTGCTTGTGATCAGTATGTGAATAGGAATTTAACGTAGGTACCTACCTAGAGAGGATGTAAACTTTTTTTAATCCTACCGTGCTGTTTGAACTTGTTTTACGACTACCTAGGTACTTTCTTGTGTTGACTTTTTTTGCTGGTTTCATATGTACTTTTATTTTGTGTTTCATCCTTTCATTTAAGTCGATTTCTTCTGTGGAATACTCGTAGATATCGTGAGTGTTGTATTGGTGCCGGTAAAAGTTCGTTTCTCCCTTCCGGAGGTGTAGTGTTGTGGTGTTTTCTATCAATATGTTGTCGTACGTTATCAGTGCTTTCGTATGCTACAACAGCAAGATTTTCTCCAAAGGCAATGTGAGTTGATATAAAAGAAATCATTAAATTTGTAGTAGAACATAGCCATTATTGCACTTCGAAACAGTGAGCTTACGAAGTTCTCAGACGGCCATTAGTCAAGGTACAAGTCTACAAGCTCCTAAAACGAGTGAAATTTCGATTTCGCATCAGTGTTAGTCACAAACGTTCGCCTTTACTAATCAACTAATTGACTACTAATAATATTAAAAATACTGTGCTAAATTTTACGACTTGACAAGTTGACTTAGACTCAACCCACCAACGTTCGGATCGTGTTAACACTAGACTGAGGTTTTGTAAATGTTGTAGGTGTCTTGTAAGTTAAATCGCCTTTCAGCGCGTACTTAGGCCAGACACTCACTATCAGGTCCACCTGATCAGATCCGCCTGTCAGATCTACCTGATAGTGTGTTTGTGCTCATCAGGTATCAGGTAGAATTGACAGGCGGACCTGATCAGTTGTACCTGTCAGGTCTACCTGATAGTGAGTGGCTGGCCTTATACCTACCTTACGTCAGCTAGGCCTTCATCCCTCATTCAATCGCCTTTCAGCGCGTACTTAGGCCAGACACTCACTATCAGGTCCACCTGATCAGATCCGCCTGTCAGATCTACCTGATAGTGTGTGTGCTCATCAGGTATCAGGTAGAATTGACAGGCGGACCTGATCAGTTGTACTTGTCCGATCTACCTGATAGTGAGTGGCTGGCCTTATACCTACCTTACGTCAGCTAGGCCTTCATCCCTCATTCTCATTCCCTTCATTGTTCCCTATGCTTCCAGGTGTTCTCCACATTGATCAAATATCTCATGTGGTTTGGTGTTCGCCTCCTGTTGATTCTTATTTGGCCTTTGACCCGAATACGGAGCCTTTCGTACCGACACAAACCTTTACCACCCATCACCAATCAGCTACTACTGAACAGTGCCCAGAAAACTGCTCTTCTCATACGAACGAAACAAGTAAGTAGATCCTTTTGTGCTCGAAAGTGACGGGGATTTTACCATCTATTTGGTGAGAAAAAGCTATTCGCACTCACATCTCCCTCATTCTCATTCCCTTCATTGTTCCCTATGCTTCCAGGTGTTCTCCACATTGATCAAATATCTCATGTGGTTTGGTGTTCGCCTCCTGTTGATTCTTATTTGGCCTTTGACCCGAATACGGAGCCTTTCGTACCGACACAAACCTTTACCACCCATCACCAATCAGCTACTACTGAACAGTGCCCAGAAAACTGCTCTTCTCATACGAACGAAACAAGTAAGTAGATCCTTTTGTGCTCGAAAGTGACGGGGATTTTACCATCTATTTGGTGAGAAAAAGCTATTCGCACTCACATCCTCACATTAACCTCACACCCAGCCTGAGTGGGGCCGGTAAAAGTCAGCACGTGATTGCCCAGATCACCCACATGGTCACCCATTCGGATACCAACCAGTACAACGTTGCTTCTTCACCCTTTGTTGTAATCTTTATGATAGGATTAGAGCGGTCACCCATACAGCTGTCCAAGGAGTAGCCAATTAGCCATGCTCGATTGTGCCAGCTAAATGAAATATGTATTCAATGAAGATTGAAAAACCAACGTAGACTCAGCACCTAAGTGGCAAGTATTTCTTGTTGTCCATAATTATGATGAGGGACATTCTACGGAATGGGCATGCTACCACACAGACCACACGAGACTAATATAGCAGTTACTCATACGAACGAAACAAGTAAGTAGATCCTTTTGTGCTCGAAAGTGACGGGGATTTTACCATCTATTTGGTGAGAAAAAGCTATTCGCACTCACATCCTCACATTAACCTCACACCCAGCCTGAGTGGGGCCGGTAAAAGTCAGCACGTGATTGCCCAGATCACCCACATGGTCACATTGGTCACCCATTCGGATACCAACCAGTAAGCAGTACAACGCTGCTTCTCCACCCTTTGTTGTCATCTTTATGATAGGATTAGAGCGGTCACCCATACAGCTGTCCAAGGAGTAGCCAATTAGCCATGCTCGATTGTGCTTATCAGCTAAATGAAATATTCAATGAAGATTGAAAAACCAACGTAGACTCAGCGCCTAAGTGGCAAGTATTTCTTGTTGTCCATATGATGAGGGACATTCTACGGAATGGGCATGCTACCACACAGACCACACGAGACTAATATAGCAGTTACGAAATAAAAACAGCGGTCAAACCAGTGTAGTTAGGCACAACGTAACCTTTTCTTCTGACAGTATTTCTCTTCATCGTGTTGTGCAGGTGTCTTGTGTCAAAGTGGTGGAGGCTTTCATCACAAGGATTCGTCAGGTGAATCCCATGTTGAATGCGGTGGTAGATGAGCGATTCAATCTGGCCTTGGAGGAAGCCAAACAGGTGGATATACTCCTGGCAGCCAGTACGAAGAGTGTTGAGGAAATAGGACGGGACACACCTCTCCTGGGAGTCCCTCTGACGGTTAAGGAAAGTGTTGCGGTCAAAGGTGAGAGAAATATTCGAGACAATGCTAGAGCTTGATACAACTAAAGCTTGTATTTTTACTTTCTATTACCTACTACAGTTATAGTTATAGCGAAGTTTCAAACAGATTTGAATAGAATACTTTTTGCGCTAAGAACCTAATTACAAAGAATAAAAAAACAAATTTGGCCCCTCTTGGACCGCTAGCGCCGAAGATATTCGTTGGGGGGATAACACACCGCCCCCTGGCACTCTTCCTCGTCTCCTCCATGCTTGACCATCCCTGAGTCAACTGAAACATAGAACGGGGAATGATGGAACTTGAAAACAGGGATAATAAGGGGAAAAAATCTGGGAAATCAGCTGATCACACATGACCTTGCTGCTCCTTATCTAAAGAAAGTAATGTATTCATCAATGAAAATTTTCGATGGTCACAGTATTTAGTGCTAAAACACGTTTCGAGGTTCCTTAGAACCTAACTGAAATCATGTTTTTTTTTTTACTCTCCTTATCACACCTGGCATTGCTGCTTAGTGTGAATAAATTACTTTCCTTATCTAAGAAAAGTAATGTATTCGGTCAAAACTTTCGATGGTCATGGTTTTCAGTGCCAAAACACGTTTCGAAGTCCCTAAACTGCCCTAGAGCCTAACTGAAATCATGTGCTTTTCTACTTGCTTTATCATATAATAGGGCAATTAATGTACGCGGTCAAAACTTTCGATGGTGACACTTTTTAGTGCCAAAACAAAACACTTTTTGAGGTCCCTAAAACCTGAATCCAAAGCAAACCTTAATGTCACAAATATCGTTGCCTATATTTAAAACACCTCGACAAATGAACTGACTTGGACTCGAACCACCAACCTCCAGATCCGACGTCCACCGCCCTAACCACTACTGACGTTGGTTACTTCCGGCCATTAGTATTTCAACTGTGCCTCAAATCCTCTCAATAACAGTACGGTCCAGTAAGCTTCGTGTTGTCCGTGGAAGCTGTGCAAGGTTGAGATGGTTCTTATCAGATCCTACTGATAAGGGATTGGCGTAAGTACCTATAAAGACTAATGACTACTAATTAACGCGGGCAGCACGGCGTATTGGCGAATTCGCAGGCGTAAATGAGCCATGAGAATCCCGTGTGCGCAAGATAGGTACTACAACAGAGGTGGCCATAACGTGGCTAGCGAGCATCGTTCGCCTGCGGCGTGGCTCGCCCCGAATCGGCTTTATGGGATTGCGGCTAACAAAGGTAAGGTTAGTTACCACTTTTGTAGGTACTACTTGCACCTGTTGATCATTGTGGCAAATGTTAAGTATCATCTACAGATCTCACTAGCCAGCCTGGTTAGCTTGGATAAGTCTTTGCAGTGTTGTTCAACGTAGTCTTTATAGCAAGTGAAGCGGGCATATCTATTCCAATTTCCAATGCAAAAATACCAGTAATAATTATAATTTTGCTTTGTTACACCCTGACATTGAAGTTTCTATAGGTATTTTACCTTTCAAGATTTTATGGCATAATTTTATTCTCACCCAAAGACTTCTTCCACCCAGTTAAGGATAGGAAAATGAAAAGGGGAAAAGAAGATTGTGCTTGATTGCTGAATATTTCACTAGAATTAGATGTACGTAGGTATTTACCTACTTTTTACAGTTTCTTGTGAACGAATCTGAAATATTCACAGTTTTTTTGGATTTCAGAGGTTTCGTGTCATTGAAGGAATATTTTAGAACCCAATTCCTCAAATAACCAGCAAGAACCCTACCTGACAATGATTGAGGAAGAATTGGCGATTTCCTCATTGTAGGTAAATAAATTAGTGTGTTCACTCAATGCGAAACAATCAAACCGTGCTGAAATGATAACTAAAATCCTAAGGGAAATTAAATCAGTGATTGCAATCAAACTACTAGATAGCTAGATATACCTACTTGATTCGTGAGTAATTTGGGTTTCCAATTTAATGCAGGTATGTGAATAACAAATTAGGGAATATATACCTACAATATACATTAACAACTGTAGTAAGTAGGTATACCTACGTCTGTAGGAGTTCACTACCTAACAACTTATTTTTGTCGATGGCGGATATCGAACGCAGGACCTTCTGTATGGCAAGCAACAGCGTTAACCACTGGGCTAACCGTACCCCCAGAGATTGATACCTCCTGTATATTATTGATTGATTGCTGCGGTCTAATTATTTACTGTGTCCTCTTTGTAATTACCTACATACATTCTTCTATCTCTATGTACAATGTACATAGGTATATTATGTAAATGTATTGATAGGTAGGTAGGTAGGTACATACATCACTCTATCTATATGTACCTAGATAATTAGCTGTCTACACATTCAAAATACATTTTGGCCCGAATATAATATGCATAAATTAAGGCAACATTGTGACGTACTTGTACAGCTAGCAATGATAATGATGACAATAATGATAGTGATAGTAATGGTAATTATGATAGTAGTTATGATAATATCTATTAATATTCATAAATCTTAATAATAATTGTAGAGATAGTCTATAAGAGCGCTACTCAAAAAATTTCAACCGCGGGCCACATTTGAGTGCTTCAAACTTCGCGTAATGCACGGGCCAGGGATTCAACAAATAACAACCTCGACTGGAAACGACTCCCTCTTCAGAGCTGAAAACCCCAAATTGGCCACCGTCGAGTATGGTCTGTAACTGGATTGTTGCCGAGGTGAATATGTATAAGTATGTTTGAGCATATTTCACTAACTTTCAGTACCAGCTCCTATGGTATAATGTCTTAGCTGAAGCTGCCAAGGGCTGCACAGAAGAGCTCAGTAGACCGCTCTGAGAAGATTTTAGCAGACCGCTCTGAAAATTTTAGGAGTAACCGTACAGAAAATCTTGACTGACCACAGATCGAGTTCTTCCCCTTAAAGGTTTTATCTTGTATAGCATGCATACCCACCAAAAATAGATACCTACGCCACTGGTAATGGAAATGATGGGTACGTGAAATGAAAATACAGATATAGACGGTCTGTACCTCTAAAATTTGCCACGTGACATAACAAACGATCATTTCATTGTTTCAAATGTACCTATTAATACCTTTGGAATGAGACTAGATTAGAAAAAAAAAGTTTGAAAGAAGAGCCTATAACAAGGGAGGTCTTATCGTCCGAAAATCGAAGAGAGAAGGACGATTGAAGAAAGTCAGCCGTTCCGAAAAGCCCGAAAACGAAACTTATATCTATTTATATAAATTTCGCCCCGGGCAGGAATCGAATCCGCTTACAAGGCGCGAAACCAGGCTAACTAGCTAGAATTCATTTCTTTCGTTCAATGATTTGTCTGAATTCTCTTCAGCACTAATCATAACTGCAAGAATAGCCATAACGCCCATGACACATATTTTGCAACAATAGACAATATTATCTTTGGATTTTATGAGTCGGAGCAAATCTGGCTATATTATTAAACTTAGAATCAATCAAATCTCTGAAGAGAATTGAGAATCGTAAAAGATGAAATAGCTAGGGTGAGTCATTGAGTCAAGTACCTTTCAAGGAGTCATTCAAGACTCAATCTTAAATCACTTTGGTAAGTGGAATACATAGATTGGTAAGTGGAATACACAGATATCTTACTTACTTTCCATGTCCGTGAGATAAGTATACTATTTACTTACGGTGTTGGAAGTATTCGAGGTTTTAAACCTCTTGTATAGTGGAATAAAAGAAACCCAAATTCTTGACCCCGCCGGGAATCGAACCCGGGTCTCCCGCGTGCAAGGCGAGCGCAGTGACCACTACGCCATGGGAGCTGACTTATAACATTAAATGTTAGGCACAGTAGTAATCCTGTCTTATTTTCCTTGGACACTTTATATATACATATGCTGACGTAACACCAGTGTCGCGGGGTGTGGGGAAATTATAAAACTATAAAGGGGAAATTATAAAACTATAAGTTAGTATTGTACCTACACAGTACGCCGATCTACGTTGTATTTTCCTTTCGGAATTTCCCCTCTTCTGAAGCTCGCTTCCCCTCTTTTGTCGTGATAGCACCTACTGTAAGGTATTAAACCATAGGAAATCCAAGATGGCGCGCCATCGGAATCAGTTCCGTATCCAAAAGGCAAATACAACTCTGCTGGTCTTAGAATCCATTTTGGATAATGACTTACTCTTTCCAATGATTGGGGAAAAAACTACAGAGAGGAAGGAAAGCGGTGCCGGTGCTCCCCTAGCTTTTACGGAGACCTACGTCACTGCCCATCACATTTCTCCATATTTCCGAAGAAAATTTTGAAATCAACTCGGGCAACAGGTATGCAAATAGAGGTAGGTAAGTAGGTAGTTACGCAGTTTCATATCAGATATCAGTGAACCCTTTATAGCCAGGTAACTTCCCATAGGTAATCAGGGCCGAAATCAAGGGCGGGGGATGAGGCCCGCCCTCCCGAATCGGACTAGGTATTTTTTAGCTCCCAAATGTAGTAATCTACCAATTCCCGATATTACCTACCACAGAGAGTTTTCAGTGAATCCAGAGTAGAAACACTGGCCTGCGTAAATCAAATGGGTGACGTCAAAGAAAACCCTTGACAGTGTGTTAACTCTCAGTGGCAAGTGCCGGTGCTCCCCTAGCTTTTACGGAGACCTACGTCACTGCCCATCACATTTCTCCATATTTCCGAAAAAAATTTTGAAATCAACTTGGGCAACAGGTATGCAAATAGAGGTAGGTAAGTAGGTAGTTACGCGGTTTCATATCAGATATCAGTGAACCCTTTATAGCCAGGTAACTTCCCATAGGTAATCAGGGCCGAAATTAAGGGCGGGGGATGAGGCCCGCCCTCCAGAATCGGACTAGGTATTTTTTTGCTCCCAGATAGGTATAGTAATCTACCAATTCCCGATCTTACTACAGAGAGTTTTCAGTGAATCCAGAGTAGAAACACTGGCCTGACGTAAATCAAATGGGTGACGTCAAAGAAAACCCTTGACAGTGTGTTAACTCTCAGTGGTAAGATCGTTCATATTATTGGCCTAGCTTGGATCATCCGATCCGATCCCTTCCCCAAGTAAACCACTCTCCGAAATCTTGGGCCCTCATTTCTGAAATCCTGAATACGGGCCTGAATAACTTATGTAGTAATGTGCATGGTGATGGAAATTAGTGCCCTACACGCCTTACACTTGACTTTAGACCACGCTACGCCACTGCTCAGTGGTAAGATCGTTCATATTATTGGCCTAGCTTGGATCATCCGATCCGACCCCTTCGCCCAAGTAAACCACTCTCCGAAATCTTGGGCCCTCATTTCTGAAATCCTGAAAACGGGCCTGTGTATTATAAATTTATAAGGTAATAATAGATAGTGGATGTATTGACCTATGGTGTGGAAGTATAGAGAGATGTAATTAGAGCTGCTTGTAATGCACTTTATCTTAGCTAATATTAATAGCCCAGGTCAGGGTCAGAGATATGATATTATGTAGTCGGTTAGGCAATCGTATATCAACAGAAAGGTAGAGTGGGAACAAGAAAAGAAATTAACGGAACAAGGAAAGAAAATTCCAGAATAGAAAGCTCTCGGAAATCTATGAATAGAAAATTGACAGTCGGGTGGAGAAATTTCAAGAAATCATCAGAAAAAAAAAAAAAAAAAAAAAAAAAAAAAAAAAAAAAAAAAAAAAAAAAAAAAAAAAAAAAAAAACATATCAAGAACACCAGCACATTCAGCCCATATTCCCAAAAAGATACCAAACAACAAAAGCATTGGCAAAAGTAATTAGGTAAGTTGTACCTACATAATTCTACTTTGACTGACGAAATCAACCACTAGCATTTTGTTAATTACAAATTTAGAAAGTACACAATCATGACTATGTAAAAATGTAGATAGGTATGCACAGGTATACATTAGGATGAGTAGGAATTTAAATGAGGTACAAACTTTGTTAAAATACCTAATTATCAAGATAGGTATGCACAGGTATACATTAGGATGAGTAGGAATTTAAATGAGGTACAAACTTTGTTAAAATACCTAATTATCATTTTTTTTTAATTATTATGAGTTAGTTAATGATAATTTTTTAACCAGTTAGCAATGTTTGTTCATTATATGACTTTACATAGGTAGAGGCATTATTTATAGGTACTGTAAGTAACGCGGAATAATTTATTTCTTTTTTAAAATGTACCTACTTACAATACAAAGTTGTGGACTTTGCCAATTTGGTTTAAAATGGCAAAGGGGTGTGTCCTGTGAAGTTCTCAGTCTTAAGACAGACTACCAATGTTTCCTCGTTTGGGCCAACTTTACAAGTTCGAGGCACCATACCTTGGCATTGAAGTTATAATGTCCACACTTGTTCAGATGTTTTATTCCTACCATTATTTTATCTTGGTAAATCTTGTACAACAAGTATTTTTAGGTGCAGTTTCGTTGGTAACATGGCCTCATAACATGGTTTTACTTAACTTGAGATTGAGACCTCTGTTGTTTTTATCTGCAACAAAACTAATTTCGAATCAAGTTCGAGGTAACTCCACCTTGAACCTTGCTGTTGTTGGAGTTAAGTTTCTTTATGTCTGTTTTGCTAATGCGTAATCCAACTATGTCATTAGTTCATTATTGTCAGTACTTTAGATTTGATACACAGTGTTTTTAGGTGCAGTTTCGCTCTTAAAATGGTAGATATCTATATCTTCTTCTCCAACTTCTGGAGTTTCGGGCATTTTGCTTTGTTACACCCTGACATTGAAGTTTCTATAGGTATTTTACCTTTCAAGATTTTATGGCATAATTTTATTCTCACCCAAAGAGTTCTTCCACCCCATTAAGAATAGGAAAATGAAAAGGGGAAAAGAAGATTGTGCTTGACTGCTGAATATTCTACTAGAATTAGATGTACGTAGGTTATTTACATATTTACCTACTATAATTTACGGTTTCTTTTGAACGAATCTGAAATATTCACAGTTTTTTTGGATTTCAGAGGTTTCGTGTCATTGAAGGAATATTTTAGTACCCAAATATGCTAACAATTCCTCAAATAACCAGCAAGAACAATGATTGAGGAAGAATTGGCGATTTCCTCATTGTAGGTAAATAAATTAGTGTGTTCACTCAATGTGAAACAATCAAACCGTGCTGAAATGATAACTAAAATCCTAAGGGAAATTAAATCAGTGATTGCAATCAAACTACTAGATACCTACTTGATTCGTGAGTAATTTGGGTTTCCAATTTAATGCAGGTATGTGAATAACAAATTAGGGAATATACCTACCATATACATCAACAAGTATAGTAAGTACATCTGTAGGAGTTCACTACCTAACAACTTATTTTTGTCGATGGCGGATATCGAACCCAGGACCTTCTATATGGCAAGCAACAGCGTTAGCCACTGGGCTAACCGTGCCCCCAGATTGATACCTCCTGTATATTATTGATTGATTGCTGCGGTCTAATTATTTACTGTGTCCTCTGTGTAGGTAATTACCTACATACATTCTTCTATCTCTATGTACATAGGTATATTATGTAAATGTATTGATAGGTAGGTAGGTACATACATTACTCTATCTTTATGTACATAATTAGCTGTCTACACATTCAAAATACATTTGGGGCCCGAATATAATATGCATAAATTAACGCAACATTGTGACGTAGATACCTACTTGTACAGTGGCGATTCATGAAAGCAAAGGAAAGCACCGTTTTTCTTCCTCCTAAAGGTTTTATCTTGTATAGCATTCATACCCACCAAAAATAGGTAGTATTAAACGGGTGTTTATAGTACCTACGCCACTGGTAATGGAAATGATGGGTACGTGAAATGAAAATACAGATAGACGGTCTGTACCTACCTCTAAAATTTGCCACGTGACATAACGATCATTTCATTGTTTCAAATGTACCTATTAATACCTTTGGAATTATAGGAATACATACTAATATAGAAACTCTACCTACATAGTAAGTTAGGTATAGAAGACTATTACAGAAATGGAAATGTGGAAAGCTGGAAAGAGTAAGAGCCTTTGAAAATAAATAAATAATAATATAAATAAAAATCTGGTGTGAACATCACACGACTTTCTATTACATTTGCAGAATACGTAGGTATTTGGAAAGAAATGGAAAAAAAAATGTAATAAAAGGGAAATTTGTTGACACAGGGGAGTATCGAACCCGCAACTTCTCAAATGTAAGTCAGAGAGTGCTAAAAGTAGCACCATTCGATTCCGCGTGAAAAATCACATGGGATCAACTATTCACATGCTTATTTGGTAACGGTTCACAAATAAAAGGGAATTTGTTGACACAGGGGAGTATCGAACCCGCAACTTCTCAAATGTAAGTCAGAGAGTGCTAAAAGTAGCACCATTCGATTCCCCGTGAAAAATCACATGGGATTAACTATTCACTTGCTCATTTGGTAACGGTTCACGAATAAAAGGGAAATTTGTCGACACAGGGAAGTATCGAAACCGCTTTTTTTTCGAAGTTCGAAGCAACATTGACTTTGGTTGATATCTGGATGGGTGACTGTCCGATTTTTACCAAATTGTTACAGTCGCGTCTTTGGACCATACCGGGATAGCATACCAAATTTCATCGCTTTACGACAAACGGTTCTTGAGATATTTTGTTCACAACCTTTTCAACATTTTCCACGAAATGAGGGTTAAGTAACAATTACTTTGGTTAATATCTGGATGGGTGACTGTCCGATTTTTACCAAATTGTTACAGTCGCGTTCTTGGACCATACCGGGATAGCATACCAAATTTCATCGCTTTACGACAAACTGTTCTTGAGATATTTTGTTCACAACCTTTTCGACATTTTCCACGAAATGAGGGTTAAGCAACAATGACTTTGGTTAATATCAGGATGGGTGACCATCCGATTTTTACCAAATTGTTACAGTCGCGTCCTTGAACCATACCGGGATAGCATACCAAATTTAATTTCTCTACGACAAACCGTTCTTGAGATATTTTGTTCACAACATTCTACTTTTTCCCATTTAAACCTGTAGTACGTACATACGTACGTACGTACGTACAGACCATCAGACAAACCGGTCTTGAGATATTTTGTATACAACCTTTTCCCATTTAAACCTGTGGTACATACATACGTACAGACCATGGGACAAAAACTACTTTTTTGTTCTACTTTTTCCCATTTAAACCTGTAGTACGTACGTACGTAACGTACAGACCATGGGCTAAAAACCACTTTTTTGAATCAGGGGGATCCCAAAACGGATATTTCCACCCATTTCCCGATTTTGAAAATTTGGACCGATTGCAATACTTTCATTACTAGTTTAGCTCCGCTATACTGTAGTAATAGAAAGTAAAAATAACAATAGATGTATCTAAAAATATACCTAAAAATTAAAATAAATGGAATAATAAATATTGCTAGAATTTGAGTATATTTTGCGAGTTCAGCTCTTGCTAAATTTAATTTGGATAGTCATCAGGATTATTTATTTCCTCAGATATCATGCCTGAATATAGATTTTATAACTAAATTTCTCCATCTATGTAGATAGGTTATATATCTACTTACCTATCTATGTATGACCGAATAAATTATCCATTTATGTAGGTACCTTTATAAGTCTATATCTATCTTACTCATACATGCATAATAATTAGGTGATTACAAGGAAAAATTACTAAAAAAAAAACTCTATATCAGACATAATCTAGACATGATTATTAATTTGGACTGTATCTAATGGTAATGGCATTCTACATATAAGTGCATTATTTTTTTATGGTAAGTAATAGGTTAGTGAGTACCTATATGAGGTTTTGATAAGTAGGTACGAGTAGATAATAGGTAGGTATCTGGGTAGGTAGGTAAGTATGAAAGAGTTTATTAGAATTTCAATTTTCAGTAGACTAATTTATTTTTGCATTGTTGATGACCATAGTGACCGTGTGGTTATTCACTATTCATACTCAATGTGTCAACACTGTCACAATTATTTTTCCCCCCTAGAGGGCAACGACCTATGGTGACTTACTTATAAGTGGTACTTATGGCTAGTTATGACCAATGCTAATTGCTCCAACTGAGTTTAAACTTCGTTTGATCGTTTGAGTCAAACAATTGAATGGAGTAATCTGATTGGCTAAAAAGATACAAATCAACCAATCAGACTTCAACTTTGGAAATTGTAGGCCATTTGAACACTAAAAGAGCGGGTCCCGGAACTAAGATTAAAGGCCACAAATTACATAGGAGGGCGGAGCCACGGCCCTTGATTCCCGCGATGTAAAGGCCGACTTTGCCCCCCACAGCCAACATTCATCGAAATTGAAAACTATTGTTCTAGTAGCTATAAATGAAACAAACGAAATAGGTAGGAAGATAGTTTGGTAAGTGTACTCTTAGTTCTTAACAAAATCTCGTCTTCTCCCACAATTAACACAAAGTAGTTGTTATAAGTCAGGATAGGTACCAGGTAACAAGGCCACCCCACAGTAAGACATTGTAGTACACCTCAATAACACGGTGCTCAATGCAGGTAATGTAGGTACTACGATGAGAAATTGTGTTGTACCTACAATGTACCTATTTACCTATTTGTTACAAGTCATTGTACTTCATCTATCATTACGTCAGACTTATCCTTTACTAATAGTCCTACATCCTTACTGTTTGCTTTGGCACTGTCATGGTGTTTTAGGTTTGTTTGTTTGCTTCTTTGGGTTTAGCACCTCCATCATCCTTCATCGCCATTGTTTGTTGACACATCTTTCCTAATTCTAACACGAGCTTTTTTTTCAATATCTGCTTTTTTTCAATATCAGAATGTCCAGTCTTACCCTGATTAAATCTTTGTCTTCTTCTTTTGAGTGGTTCTCCTACGCTTCTATTGAATCCATTGTGAAAACTTCTTTGACATTGGAATAACCTACAAAGGTGTTGAAATATTTGAATCTACCTACCTACTTGGTAAATACCTACTTGCATATGTAGGTAAGTAGGTATATCAGTATAGTTCTAATTGAAGTCTTAATAGGTACTACTAAGTAAATATCTATCATCTATGTAGGTATTGTAGGTATCTTGTATCTGCTCAGTAATGAAAATAAATCCCTAAACCTAAACAAGAGACCATGAAAATCTTCTAACATTACCTACATACCTAGTTCTAGAGTTTCTCCTTTCAACACGCGTATCATTTGCAAAGAAGAGAGTTTGCGTAACTATTTTTCATGGTAAATAAAGCCAATAGATACGGTTTCACTAAGTTTGATGAGTGTTAAATGACGATTCATTTGATCGTCTTGCTGAGATCGTCTTTTTCTTTGATTCTTCAATGTTGTTGTTGTTGTTGTTGTTGTTGTTGTTGTTGTTGTTGTTGTTGTTGTTGTTGTTGTTGTTGTTGTAGCGGCTTTAGCTTTCGCCGAATGGTGATAGCAGAATAAAGAAAAAGATGTCTTTTTGTATCTGCTATACACCGGGGTGATGATCTCTAGGTTTGAGCATATTTCACTAACTTTCAGTACCAGCTCCTATGGTATAATGTCTTAGCTGAAGCTGCCAAGGGCTGCACAGAAGAGCTCAGCAGACCGCTCTGAAAATATTTTAGCAGACCGTTCTGAGAAGATTTTAGCAGACCGCTCTGAAAAGATTTTAGCAGACCGCTCTGAAAAAATTTTAGCAGACCGCTCTGAAAACTTTAGGAGTAATCGTACAGAAAATCTTGACTGACCACAGATCGAGTACCTATGGCTGATTCATAATCAAGAGTTATTACTGACACACGAATGTAATCCGATAGACCGTATTATGCAAATGCTTAGTGATCCCAAGATCCCATATATATGGGGAATGGATATGACCTAGGTATGGGTATAGATACAAATGAACTATCTACATAGTCTCTACTATTACTATCTATCATTATGTATCTTAGTTACTATCACTACTTATTTATTATAAGTAGGCTTAGTATAATTTATCATAATTATGTGGATTATAAACAAATTACGTAGAGATTGACGACTATTTATGACTGGATTACATATAAAGAAGGCTTGAGGATAACTCTTGGAGAGTAGATATGTGTACCTATGTCCAATGACACCATCGCCAAATGTGTGTTTAAAATGCTCAAGGTTCCAGCTTGGAAAGTGATTGGTACTTAATTTAGCTCTTGGAGTTTATTGACTTTATGTTTTCTCAACACTTACATATTTTATGTATCTAGATTGCTTAGTAGTAGTGGAACCTTTCGTAGATTCGTAGAAGCTTAACCCATACTTTAGGGCTGTTTGGGTTGCCCCTACACCTAAGCCTCGGAGTGGACTTTTTGTGAATGAAGTTGTCAAATGAAATCATGAACAACTTGGTCATGAAAAATATTGGAGTGTGAATTTTATACTTCTTACAAACATCATAATATGAATTATTGAGTGATATTGATTTAATAAGTGGTTTTCAACGCATATTTTGAGATTCTTCTTATTTATTAGAAATTTCCAGAAGGTGAAGCTACCAAGATAATAATCATGAATTATTGGTGGATTTCCCTAGATTTTGTTTGGTATCTTGGTACCGAGAACCGACCAATTCGCTAGAAGTATCTAATGATCCAAAAGTAATCATAGGTAATTTTCTATTTTTCTCCATTAAATTTTGAATTCGCCTGCGAATTCTCTACTCACTCCCATCATCAACACCCAATTTGCCAAAATCCCCCACTAGGAGTCGATTTGGATTGGTGGATTGGAACACGTCACTTGATCTGTTAGGTCGTGACACATCTTGGATCTAGAATTCTAGATCAATTTGATCTTAAAGAATAGGTAATTTGATTTTGAAGATCAAACTTGATCGAAGAAGGTTCAGCTCCTGCCACCTTGATCCTATGAATTATTGAGTGATATTGATTTAATAAGTGGTTTTCAACGCATATTTTGAGATTCTTCTTATTTATTAGAAATTTCCAGAAGGTGAAGCTACCAAGATAATAATCATGAATTATTGGTGGATTTCCCTAGATTTTGTTTGGTATCTTGGTACCGAGAACCGACCAATTCGCTAGAAGTATCTAATAATCCAAAAGTAATCATAGGTAATTTTCTCCATTAAATTTTGAATTTGCCTGCAAATTCTCTGCTCACTCCCATCATCAACACCCAATTTGCCACAATCCCCCACTAGGAGTCGATTTGGATTGGTGGATTGGAACACGTCACTTGATCTATTAAGTCGTGACACATCTTGGATCTAGAATTCTAGATCAATTCGATCTTAAAGAATAGGTAATTTGATTTTGAAGATCAAACTTGATCGAAGAAGGTTCAGCTCCTGCCACCTTGATCTATTGTTCTTCGGTTTCATTTATATTTACCTTGGCAGGCATTCTCTAATTCTAAACGTGATACATGTCTAGTTGTCTATGTAGAGTAGGTATCTACTTGATACAGTTTTCAGTGGATATTTATTAGATCAGGGAGAACAGTGGCGAAAAGTAGATGGAGTCAAGGGATGGATTTGGGTGTCTGAGTCTGAACCTAATCGAATGTGCCATGAAGCAAGTATATATAGGTAGGTACCCACTTTCTTCAGGTTTGGATAAAATTCAATATGCAAAATATGCAAATATGCAAAAGTAATTACAAACAAAGAACGAAATTATTGCCTAGGACAATCTCTACTAATCAGGAATTTCTCATCCCTCAAGGTTAAGAAGGAAAACAGTTCGATTCCATTGGAGAGAAATAGAAAACATGATGTCAAAAGTATCAAACTGGCCTATTTAACACTCACATACGTTGAATTTAGGTCAAACGTCACTTATTATGAAAATTATTATAGGTAAACATTGACATTGTATGAGATTATAAAACTGGAGTACCGTTGTAAAGCTCGAGACATTGTTGTAAATGTAAATCTTGAATTACGTAAGAATTACCTTGATGCAGGCATCAACATTGTAGCCTTTATGCACAGAAAATAGACTAGGAAATTATAAAATAGATTAGAAAATATTGTAAATAATACTTGCACCTATGTATTAGGTACGAGTATGAATGTAGGTAATACGTATACGTACACCTATATATATTATGATTTATGATGTACCTACCCTGATATTGTGAATTTCTATAGGTAGCAATCACCCTATTAGAGCTAGCTCTTCCACCCAACCACAGATTTTACTCCCAGTGACGTGACATGTGGTATTTCTGGTTTTCAGCAAAAAGTATCTAATTGTCCATAATGATTAACTAAACAAATGGTACAATGGTACATCCATAAGTATAAATACATATTTACTTATTTACTCATACGTAGGTATCTAGGTATAGGCAGGTACCTATACACACAAATTTTGTACATAGATAGGAAGATAGGCACTTGGCACATGGAGCTGTGAGCTTCTTATAAGTATAGGTATCTAGTGGCAGTGATTCCCAACCTTTTTGGTCTCGTGGTACCCCTATTTCCAGGACCAAACCTTTTAGTGACGTGCGGCGCCCTGACAAATTAGATTTGTTACCCTGACTTCACAAAGTTATTACCGAGTCTTCAATGAAGTTTTCTTTATTTTTGAAACTTTGAATTGGAAAAAATAGAACTATACTATGTTTGTATTTACTTCTAAATTTAAATGAGATTTTTTTTTTTTTTTTAAATCTCCTTGGCCTTTTTAGGATAAAATCACAGCACCTCGGTTTGAGGACCACTGAATAGTATTACGATAGTCACCCTCAATCATAACAATGAATCTACCTTGATATACAGACCAGACTAAGAGAAAGTGCTGTCAACACTTCTGCTAATCTATTTGGTACTGCATTACTATTATAGCATTAGAGGCACAAGACGTACAAGTAGATACAATAAATGAATAAACACGTCAGTTACAACCAGATGGTTCACGGAGTTCCAATTTGGCAAACGAATCTCGGCGGTGTAGTGAAGACGTTTATCCTGTAATTAGGTGGACGTGGCGTGGGTCCGACCCCCTGTTTGAGAATCTGACCACAAAGTTGTGGCGCTCACAACAACACTCAACACTAAATAAAATCTTACATAGAAAGCGCAGGTTCTCGTTTCTCCACAATTTCCATCTCTGAAGTATAAATAGGTAGCACTTCTAAAATCTTGGCCAGCACCTGAGAGCTACATATGTCTAACTGATGAGTTCCAATAAGAACAAAACCGTCTTGGGCTGCTCCCTGGTGTTGGCTAAAAAGTTATTAAAACGTCTAGGAAACGGTTCTTATACGATCAAAATTCTTCGACTTCATTCTATGAAACATGGGAAAATGGAGAAAAGAAAACAACACTTACCAATAAGACGCATCTTCAAGCTCTCAAAAAAAGACAGACTGATCTCAGAAAGTTCAAAATGGCAAGCCTAATAGACTCTCTTGAAAATCAGTCAAAAAACTATTCAGTTCAAAATCATAGTTCTAGTTTCCGATCGATAAACTGCCTTACCAGGTAAAATTACAAAAAACTCGAGGAAGACAGACTGATCTCAGAAAGTTCAAAATGGCAAGCCTAATAGACTCTCTTGAAAATCAGTCAAAAAACTATTCAGTTCAAAATCATGGTTGTTGTTACCGATCGAAAGTTTCAAAAGATTGAATATGGACAAATGAAAAATTTAATAGGTATTAAACAACAGAACAAACTGCCTTAACAGTTAAAATTACAAAAAACTCGAGTGTTAAATTGGCTCGCTCGTCCTGAACCGCAGTCAACCATCGTGAGGACTTGTACTTGGTCTTTAAAAGCAGAGAGAACCCTTTGAGGATTCTTCATTGCTGACAACCAGCTGAGCCAGTGACAAAAGCACATGGAATACATCACCAACTCCCCATTGATCACTGAACGGAAGTTAAGGAACTTTCAGCGTGGTTAGTATCCGGATGGATGACCATCTTCTGGGCAATCGTGTGCTGCTGGATTTTTCCGGCCCCACTCAGGCTAGGTGAGGTTGTGAGTAGCTGGTCCCCGAATGGAGGGTGAAATCCCTGTCAGTAAAGATCTTAGCAAGTATCCTTACGGGGTCGAGCGGGTTTTGAACACAATGGTGAAATTATTGGCAGTAAACTCAACACGAAATTACGAATCACTAAACTGACCTAGGACACAAAAACGCACTGATCAAAAATCAACTGATTACAATCTAAGAACTGCTCCCAAATCACCAAACAAAAACAAACACCGAAAATGGTCTACTTCTTCACACAATCTTCTGACAGTTTCATTTGTCCATACACGGTGGGTTTTGAGTCAGCTATGTGTGATACATTCCTAGGGTGTATCATGCCCACGATTAATTCACCGGGTACGGTTATACCTTCATCAAACAAATTTCAGGTTGACAACAAGTACCACTAGCCTTAGATCCATATCGGTACCATGTTTGCTGTTCATTGGTAGTACCAATTCGGTACATCATGTAAATTGGTACTTTCATGCCTACTAACGACTCTTCTATCATTGTGTCTATAGGATTTGCTGGTTCCAGGGAACAATTAGAACTGATCCTCTATTATGCTGGAATAATGTTATGGTCTTCAATGCAATGTTTAGATTGAAACCACTGATGGAGTGATTGAGGAGTGCAACCTGATAAGGAGTTCAATGTCAGGCCATCTCATCAAAGCAATCAAATGGAATGAAAATCTGCTGGACTTGATGAGTAGGGCCGAAAACAGGTACAGGGAATTAAGAGTACAAGTTACAAAAGTACCCACCTATATACTCGTATTATTTAACCACGGGCTATAACACCTTGAATGTATCAGTTCCCAATTGATCATGAAGTTAAGCAACGGTGCACATGATTAGTATCTGGATGGGTGACCATCTGGGCAATCGCGGGCTGCTGGCTTTTCCTGCCCTACCCAAACTGGATGCTAACTATGCTGAAGTTAATTTGAGCAAGGGGATAGGTTGTCGTCAAATGCAGGGTGAAACCCCCATCACTATAAAGACCTTAATAGGTAATTAGCAGTTATACAATGACGTTATTATAGCTGATTCTCAAGATTTACTATTATTATTATAGGAAAAAGACCAACGTCTTCACTTGAATAGTAACTTTGGAAACTGTAGGTAGGTAATTTTATTTCTTTTTATCTCTTGTAGAAATAAAATTACCTACAGTTTCCAAAGTTACTAGTCAAGTGAAGACGTTGTTCTTTTTCCTTTATTAATATGCTACTTGACAGATTGACTCTCCTAGAGAAGTATAATTTACTATCTCTAGTAGCGCGGTCAAACTTTCTTGACTTGGCGGGGCGGAGCGCTACCGCACTCCTTAATTATGTTTCTGTGAAAATCCACTCCATTTGGAGTTGTCTGTGATTTTTCACATGCCATCATTCTAGTATTATCAAGTTAAAATTAAGATGACTGAGATAAAAATTCAGTTATACATACAGGGACGGTTATACCTTCATCAAACAAATTTCAGGTTGACAACAAGTATATACCACTAGCCTTAGACCCATATCGGTACCATGTTTGCTATTCATTGGTAGTACCAATTCGGTACATCGTGTAAATTGGTACTTTCATGCCTATCATAATGACTAACCAGATTACCACCGCGATAATGTGGGTACCAAATCCAACACTCGAAGAAGAGGTTACCAATTAGAACCATAACCCATAGGAGGAATTCTCCTACAACCGCATAGTCTTACGCAACCAACCAGGAAGCTGGTATTGCCTGGTAACAGTTGTAACCATCTTTGCATCCACTCAGAGTGAGGTGAACTATCGGCATACACATACTTGCAATGTATGTAAATAGCACGAGTCTGGCATATGCCAGCAATGGTCTGTAGTATGCCAGGAACAGCCACTATGGAAATTTATGTACTTTACCCTACTAATAAGTAGGTAGGTAATAATATATAAATTAAGTATTTTGTGAGACAGTTGGATATTTTATACGTAAGGATTTTAAAAAAGAAAAGGTTCAAGAGAAGGCCTTTTCTGTGGACTGTGGAATTTTTTTTCTTTTTTTTTTACACCGTGCCTCCTTAAGTCATCTGTTGGTCAACATGGATCAACACATACTCAACATCAACTCTTACTCAACATTGAAAGAAGGCAGTTCAACATTAGACTGCAACGAGCAACATAATGTAAGTATGTAGTAGTCTTTGCAATCTGTTGGTCAACATTCATCAACACATATCTACTTACTCAACATTTACAAGAAGGTTGTTCAAAGACTGCAACGTGCAACATAATATTAGTCTTTATCTTTACAGTACTTATCAACGTAGTCTTTATAGCAAGTCAAGCGGGCATATATCTATTCCAATTTCCAATGCGAAAATACTAGTAATATAAAAAAATGTAATGTTAGTAATATGATGACTATCCGAGATATTAAATATAATATCGGACCTCAAACATACATAGGATTGAACCATACAATATTATTACACAAGTCCCACCTCGTGGTAAGTCAAGATACGTGCGTCCCAGTCATTGAAATATGATAGTAATGAAAATGATGATAGTAGAAATGATAATTATGATGATAATAGTCATGATAATGATAGTAATGATAATGATGATAGCAGAAACGATAATAGTGACAATAACAGTCATAATAATGGTAGTGATAGCAATGATAGTCTTTGCAGTGTTGTTCAACGTAGTCTTTATAGCAAGTGAAGCGGGCATATCTATTCCAATTTCCAATGCAAAAATACCAGTAATATAAAAAATATGACTATCCGAGATATTAAATATAATATCGGACCTCAAACATACATAGGATTGAACCATACAATATTATTACACAAGTCCCACCTCGTGGTAAGTCAAGATACGTGCGTCCCAGTCATTGAAATATGATAGTAATGAAAATGATGATAGTAGAAATGATAATTATGATGATAATAGTCATAATAATGATAGTGATAGTAATGGTAGGTAATTATGATAGTAGTTATGATAATATCTATTAATATTCATAAATCATAATAATGATTGTATAGAGATAGTCTATAAGAGCGCTACTCAAAAATTTTCAACCGCGGGCCACATTTGAGTGTTTCAAACTTCGCGTAAAGCACGGGCCAGGATTCAACAAATTTAATATAATAACCTCGACTGGAAACGACTCCCTCTTCAGAGCTGAAAACCCCAAATTGGCCACCGTCGAGTGTGGTCTGTTTGTAATTTAGATTTCTTTAAAAATTAACCCTTTAATGGACATTTATTTTTTAACCCTGAGCTGCATATTATGGAAACTTGAATTCATATAACAATATGTTATCTTTTTTCTTTTTCTTTGTCATTATTATCGAATTAGAGTTTCTTTTGGGAATGAAGCCTTTGGCCTCATTGTGGGGGTGTGTTAAGTATTCTCTTATTACGCCTAGTAACTTTTCTGCGTATAGGCATCCTGCTTGATTTTGACCCTTATCTGATCATTTTTCTTGCTATCTTCACATCATCATTTTTTACCCGTATTGTAGCTAACTTCACCTTTTGTAATTTTTTTTTGTTGTTGTTGAAAAATTGAAAACTTTGTGAATAAAAACTTTAGCCCTTGCTACTTTTCCAATTAATACAGTCCACTTTCTTAGCTTTCTTTCTTTCTTTTTAGTCTATAAAACCCCACATTGGTCCTTCGAGCCTCGATAGTATAGACTTTTCTGTTCCCTCGAACAGAAACCTTCAGTGTTCCCATGAACCAGAAACCTTCCTAGCAATGATAATGATGACAATAATGATAGTGATAGTAATGGTAATTATGATAGTAGTTATGATAATATCTATTAATATTCATAAATCATAATAATGATTGTAGAGATAGTATATAAGAGCGCTAGCGCTACTCAAAAATTTTCAACCGCGGGCCACATTTGAGTGTTTCAAACTTTGCGTAATGCACGGGCCAGGATTCAACAAATAATAACCTCGACTGGAAACGACTCCCTCTTCAGAGCTGAAAACCCCAAATTAGCAACCGTCGAGTATGGTCTGTAACTGAATTTTTGCCGAGGTGAATATGTATGTTTGATTTGATACTAAAAACTGACCATCGAAAATTTGACCCGATTACATTACTTTCCTTCCTATAGGATAAGGAAAGTAAAAACTACCGACTGTTCCCAACTTCTTTTGGAACGCTCTCTCACACCCAGGGGCCGAGGGTTTCACCAGAAAATGGGACGAAAACTCCTCTGATTTTAACTCCCTGAACTCCTTACATTCAGTCCTGGAATTTCTCATCCCTCAAGGTTAAGAAGGAAAACAGTTCGATTCCATTGGAGAGAAATAGAAAACATGATGTCAAAAGTATCAAACTGCCCTATTTAACACTCACATATACGTTGAATTCAGGTCAAACGTCAGTTATTATGAAAATTATTATAAGGTAAACATTGACAGTGAATGAGATTTTAAAACTGGAGCACTGTTGTAAAGCTCGAGACATTGTTGTAAATGTAAATCTTGAATTACGTAAGAATTACCTTGATGATGCAGGCATCAACATTGTAGCTTTTATGCACAGAAAATAGAATAGGAAATTATAAAATACCTAGATTAGAAAATATTGTAAATAATACTCTATAATAAATGTTAATAAAAAATGTAAATTTTATAATACTTGCACCTATATGTATCAGGTACGAGTATGAATGTAGGTAATACGTACGTACACCTACATTATGATTTATGATCTACCTACCCTGATATTGTCAATTTCTATAGGTAGTGGTAGGTAGCAATCACCCTAGAGCTAGCTCTTCCTCCACAGATTTTACTCCCAGTGACGTGACATGTGGTATTTCTGGTTTTCAGCACAAAGTATCTAATTGTCCTTAATGATTAACTAACCAAATGGTACATCCATATAATTATTTATATATTTAGCCATAGGTAGGTAGGTACTAGGTACATAGATTTCGTACATAGATAAGACACATAAATAGGTACTTTGCACATGGAGCTGAGCTTCTTATAAGTAAAGCTGTCTGTTGAAATACCACTTCCTCCTAATACCGGTATTAAGCAGGTTCTCGGACCTATGCAAAATAGATAGGTAGTACCTAGATATAGATACCATGCAAAAATAGCAAAATACGTAGAGTGGAACCATAGGACAGGTTATTTTCCATGTCCTATACATGGAAAATAACCTGCCCAATATTTTCCTGGCCTTGAACCTCGCATTATGACTACTTCCCAGTAGGGACATAATCTTTACAACTTTACATCATGCAATGTTTATGTGAACTTTGATCCTATGTATAACCTATGTTTATTTGTTTGTTGGAGGGGGAAATCGAAAAGCACTACCCTTAAGGCGAGAAGTATAGTCAGGTTCAAACTTTTTATTGACTGTGGTTTTACCCTCCGTTCAGAGAAAGGTTACCCGCCTAATCCCATCGTCCTCACCCGGCCTGGGGCCGAGTCGGACCGGGAAAAACCAGCGGCACGCGGTTGCCCAAATGTTCAATTATCCAAAAACTTGAAAGCTGTAGCCAACTAAACCTCTTCCAAATTTAACTAGGGTACCTACTCAAAACGTGATTTGGCACCAAAAACTGACCATCGAAAATTTTGGCGAATAACTATACATTAGATTCCGTATTATATATACCCAGGATAAGGAAAGTAAAAATATAATGAGAATTATTGGTTACTTACCAAATCACGCATTTTTTTGTGGCAATTTTACTACTGTATGGTTGAAATTAAAAATATAACGGTTGCGGTGGTTCCGGACACGGAATGTAAGTAAGTATCCGGATACCGGATACCTACCACGCGCAAGCCGCTAAATTGTAATCTGTAATAATAATAATAGGCTCTTGAGTGGAAGGCAGCCACTACGAACAGTAACAACCGAGGTCTTATCGTCCCGAAATTGAAGAAAGAGTGCAGGATAGGAGAAAGCTAGCCGTTCAGAGAACGAACCTCTATCAGTTAATATGATAAAGTGCGCCCTCGGTCAGAATCGAAACCTCGACTTAGCGCTTACAAGATAGGCGTGCTACCTTCCACAGGTTATCTAGGCTAGCTTCAAACAACTTCGTTTCCCCTTTAGGTCCTCGGAAAAATGAGCACCGCAGTTTATGATTAAAACCTGAGAGAGTTGATCATTGTTTGAAAAAAATAAATAAAATACGTAAAATCGTTAAAAAGAAAATCACGTGATGGTATCACGTGATTTTCGTGGTTGGTATGCGGATGGTTGACCACCTAAGGCAATCGGGCGCTGCTGTCTTTTCTAGGGAGAACTCGCAGGTTCGAGGTTCGAAAAATTGTGTGAAAAGAACACCAAAAGAAAGGTTAAAAATGATTTGTTACGAAATCATTGTTGCATAATTGATCAGAAGAAGAAAGAGGACTAGGAACAAAATTGTTTCTGTTGTGACTTTCTATTAATTTCTCCTTCTTCTCTTTCTTCTTAAAAAAAAAAAAATACTAGGCACATGCAGCATACACGACAAGATGGATTTTTATTAGACAAAGGTATGCTATGCAGTGATATAAAAAACAAACAAAAACAAATTGGCACATTATGGTTAAGTTAGGTTACAAAGTAAATAGTTAGGACAAGAGAGCAATAAGAGCATTAGTTGGCACAAAACCCCAAACAAGTAAAAAACATAAAGAGAAAAAATATCTTCATAAGTAAAATGAAAACATTAAAATGTTGGGTGGGTAGAAGAATAAAATAAAGTTAACTGGTAACACACAAATAAGTAAACAGGTACATGCTGAAGAAAACATTAAAAATATTTGTTTAAAATACTAAATAAAGAAATATATAAAAAAAAGATAGTTTTAAAAATATATGAGATCAAAAAGGAACCAAACATTAGGAGAAAAAAGGTCTAACAGTAAAAAAAAAAGTAGAGAGAATGAAGAAGGAAGGGAAATCAAAAACAAACAAATACAAAAACATCACAACAACAATGTTCATGCTGTACCTAAATGGGAAGGAAATGGTTAGTTAAACAATCAAACAAAATAACCAATAACATGGTAAAAAAAAAGTTAGTAAAACAAACATAAAATGTAAAAACTCATGCCGAAGGTGAAAATGTTAGTCTTGAGAAAACCACTCACATGCTGTTTGAGGAATTCACAACTGGTTGAAAATGGGAAGAAAAGTTCAAATTGAGGGATTAAAGAAACAGGCAGTAAAAAAATCAAAGATTCAGCCACCTAACCCTTAGAGCTCCATTATTATGTGGTCAAATTCTCAAATAAAGAAGGATAAAATTCCATACCTCGGCTGGGATCGAACCCTCGCCCTCCTGATTACCAGGCGAGCGTCTTGACCACTACGCCACCGAGGCATGTATAGTACCTAATATGCATGTAGATTCTACATAAGGCAATAGGCATAATGTAGCTTTGTAGACACTTTCTTGACTAGTTGACTGATAGTTAATCTGTTAGTCGCTAGACACTGAGACACGCGCTATGCAAACATAGTCATGGTGATAATGGTGATAAGTTTGACAGATAATAGGAAGGTACTCACGTCACTGGGGATTTTCTTTGGTAAAATAACGAGGAATAGAATCGTAAAGTTCTTTCTTTGTTAGAAAATTTAGGAATAGATTACCTACATATACCTAATAATATGTAACTGAAAAGTTCTTTGTTTTTACTTTCCTTAGGCCAGCCACTCACTATCAGGTATACCTGATCAGGCCTACCAGATAGCCTTATCCAGCAATCTTGACTGTAGAGCCCGTGGCGATAGCACGTTGAATGCCCCAGTTCCCGATGGATCACTGAAGTTAACCAACTTTGCAAGACGTATGTATCCCGATGGGTGACCGTCTGGTCAATCACGATTCACGTGCTGCTGGCTTTTCCCAGCCCGACTCAGGCTTGGTGAGGTAAATTTCTCGCCAAACGCAGGACAAAGCCCCCGTCTCTAAGGAGTCTCTCGTAAAGACCTTTGTAGCTATACAGTAAAGTTAAACGTCTGTTAAACAAGGATTTCCGGCGCGAACGACATGTTTTAACACAGTTAAAACGCCCAACCGGAAAAACGAGGATTTCTATTGGGAAGCATGGGGTGAAGGAAATTTTGCAAGCGATAAGATAGTCCTTCTCAACCACAACAAACTATGTAGGTATTAATTTATGGTAAAGGTAGGCTCGTTGATAAAATATGAGTGATTCAAACATGAAAATCCTGATTTTATTGTGGGATTATTTATTTAATTAATAAACAATAAATCATGTGAACATGATCAATACAACAGGTTTATTTTAATCAATAACGGAAGGATGAAGTTTTACAGGATTTCAGAGTAAAAGTTAGTAAAACAAACATAAAATGTAAAAACTCATGCCGAAGGTGAAAATGTTAGTCTTGAGAAAACCACTCACATGCTGTTTGACGAATTCACAACTGGCTGAAAATGGGAAGAAAAGTTCAAATTGAGGGATTAAACAAACAGGCAGTAAAAAAATCAATGATTCACGACTTTGTCCAAAGTCGGGATGCAATCTGCGCAATCAATCAACGACATTTTGAAGACCCATTGATCCAATGATCCCAAAAGTACGGCCTCTCTCTCCTAAAAAAAAAAAAAAAAAAAAAAAAAAAAAAAAACAACTCCAGACTGCTAAATATAGCAAGGTCAAATTTAATTTCTATCGACAACCGAATGGGTTTGGCTATATTCAGTAGGTACCTTCCTTATAAGGACTATATATAGTCCCCTTATACCTATACTTACGAATTTGTAATTTGTAATTTATTTGACATAAAATACATAATATGAGTACAATGTACAGGTAAAGATAACAGTATTATTTATGTATTTAAAAAGATATGTATTTAAAAAGATTTAAAAAGATATCTACTATATTACCTACTTACAACAGGTGTTCCTTACACGAACATGAGCGTAATTTGGAAATGCATATAATTATGTAGGTACCTACCTAATATTCCCGGATATTTTGTAGGTAGATAATTGGGAAGCTAGAATTATATAAGGTATTTAAAGTAGGTAGGTACCTACTACCTACATGATAATCGGGTAGCACGGAAGATTATTAGGCAAATATTTTCAGGGGCCACAGCAGGATAGTCCAAATCATAGACAGATATTTTTAGTCCAATACCACATTTAGGGGTCCCGTTTCTTTACCTATCAAATCATGTAGGTATCTAATGGCATTCCATGATTTTCCTTGGAGACTTTATGTAGGAAGAAGTAGCTCATACGAATACTTCATATTGGAGGTACCTACATATTTCCTTTCTTGATGTTTGATTTGAGACAGTTGGTTTAGTTTCTGAAAGAAACGAATGGAAGTATGTATGTAGGTACCTACCTATCTTCTAAGAATGGCTATTCAGCAATAAAAACATGAAGATTCTAGAAATATTATGTGTTTATGTGTCTATATAGAACTTTTGTATTTATATATTATAGAACTTTTGTATGAAATAATTCAAGTGGTAAATAAGGATGTGCTTTTATTTTATTTTAATAAATTAATGATTTTCTACACATTTTTTCATGACTATACCTATGTAATAATTAGGTATATACCTACTTGTGCAGATCTTTTGTAATAATTACTTTTTTTGTAATACCCACATCATAAATGACATTCTGCCTTGTAAGCGCTAGGCCGCGGGTTCGATTCCCGCCCGGGGCGGATTTTATCCTGCTGGGATACTGTTCGTTCTCGGAACGGCTGGCTTTCTCCTATCCTGTCTTCCTTCTCTCTTCAATTTCGGGACGATAAGACCACAGCAGTTACAGTTCCCTCTGTCAAACCTCTTGAAAAAAAAAGCATCATCAATTAGACCCCGTTCCCACTTGTGTGAATCCGATTTTTTCCCGAATGTCCTGAAGGCAATGTAGTTTGAACGAGTGTTCCCACTATACACGACACGATTGTTTTTCCGAACGACACAAAATGTCCCGTATTAGGTAATGTAATTTAATACACCTTATTTATACTGATGGCTGAGAAGAAAACCTCCTTTTATGCCAACATTTCAATAGATAACCGATGAAAGCATTGTTAAGGAGCGTCCACACTTTTGTCAACGTCGATCGACATCGTCTGTTGGATAATAGGGAACTGTAACTGCTAAGGTCTTATCGTCCCAAAACCGAAGAGAGAAGAAAGACAGGATAGGACAAAGTCAGCCGTTCCGAGAACAAATCTTATCTGTTTAGGATAAGTCTGTCTGTCTGTCCCCATAGAAGGACTTATCCAAACCTGGTCGACCTATATATCAAATTAAAGGTCTTTTTATCAGTAACACGAAAATGGTGGTGCAAATTTTTTCCAGAAAACCATAAAGCCAAAAATCCAAAAAAAACTGTTTTTTGGGGGATTTTTTTCACATTTTCTCAACACAAATGAGCTCTGTTTAGGATAAAATCCGCCCCGTGTGCAAATTGAACGCGCGACCTAGCGCTTACAATGCAGACAAGCTCACTAGGCTGGCTCCACACTATTTTTTTTGCCAAAATTCACTGAACTATATTTACATGAGTTCAGTGAATTTCGATCGACATCAATCGACCGTGTAGACGTCCCTTGGCCACCGCGCAGTGTAATCAGACATAAAACAAACAGTGTATTTAAACAAGGGATAAAACAAACGGCTTATTTAAACAAAAACAAACAGCTTATTTAAAAAAAAGAGATGACCGAAACACGTGACACAAGTGACAGATTGTTATACAGTCCTTACAGTCACAGGAGTTGACAAGGCAGTCCCGTGTGGCGACTGTACAACATGTGTGACCGTACAACATGTATGACGGACAATACTTTCAGGTGGATCAGAAATCATTTTAGACTCTTTAGAGAGCTAACAGATAGGAGTCGATCCCAATCCCGAACAATGTAGAAGGGGGGAGGGGGGGGATTCGGGGATAATAGGTGACAGAATAGCTACTCGTGTCAATGAAATTACTAGGACCTACAGGGTGATCCCGAATTGTGAACAACACCTAACGGGAAAACGAAAAAAATTTTCCGGAAATTAAAAAAATAAGGCTTTCAAGATAGAGCGCCGAAGAGGAAGTGAAATCACTTGACTCTTCTCTTATAACGTTTTGACCAGATGGGGCATAGAGTTACCAAGCTCCTTAGAAAAGATAGCAGCGATAAAAAAGGTATACACCAGTTCCCAATTAATCACTAAAGTTAAGCAATGTTACGCGTGGTTAGAATCGGGGGGGTGACCGTGTGGGAAATCGCATGTTTCTGCATGGCTTTTCCGGGCGCCACTCAGGCTGGAAGAGATTCATAGGGAGAGGCCGGTAGCTTATCGCAGAATGGACGTTAATACCCCTGTCACTTAAAACCTTACCAGCTACAAGGTAACGTTAAACCCATTGAAAAAATGCCTCTTCTCATGCAGTCGACTCTAGTTTCACAAGCACACCCGGTATTAATCGCATACAATAGAATGCAAGTCAATTATACAAAGTAGGTTGGTCACAATTTGTCACAAGTCACACTAGGGGACAGTGGGACACGCAATCTATGAGCTAAGAGTTCAATCACACGAGCGAAAAAAAAAACTATGAAACAAAGGCACTGTTATCAGTTTGTGATTTGCATACAACTGTCTTGTTTCTTATCAGTTCTCGTATCAGATTTCTTATCACGAATTAACAATTCAACATTTTCGACATATAGAATTTGACATCGACATTATGAATGCTTTTGGCATGAATCTGTGTGATCACTACCCCTGAGGGAATCTCTGGACATTTTATTAATGATTTCCAAATTAAGAACCTAGAATGCCATTCCAAGGCGAATTGTAAAGTGCCATAAGCATTCGGCTGAATGATTAGTGGATGTCGCTAATGACCATCCTTAGGTATAGTAGGGGATTAGTAGATAGATACCTTCATAGTAGATTTGTAAGTACCTACCTAATGGATGCTGAATATGCGAATTTGAATGATTTGCTGATTTTGAATGATGAAGAGCCTTAAGTTGTGTATGTTGCAAGAATTGAGGTACCTAGGAGATGATTTGGTATAAGGTAGGTTACTGGTGCTGAGGCTATAAATTACCTACCTAACGCCAAATACCGATCGTGGTTCTTAATTTAAGTTGCGTCTAAACTACGCTAGAACACATGTAATGTAGGTAAGATCAGAGGATTGTGGAGGAATGGAAAAACTTTATGGTGAGAATATGTTTCAAACCGGGCCGTATTTGGGGGGGTCTGAGGGGCCCCTGCCGCCCTTCTAGGACATTTTTGCTCCTTTACTATTGGGCAGACTCCGAAAATTTGGAGCATCCCCCCCCTACATAATATCAAAAAATCTACAACCTCTAACGATGCACTTACCTTTTAAACTGACGCGCTGACAAAACCAAAAACTTCACTGGAGTTACCGCAAACAAACTTCAATCAACGGAAAGTCACCTAATCACGAAAATCAACCAAATCACGGATATTGACCAAATTTCGAATATTGACCAAATTTCGGAAATCAACCAAATTTAGAAAATCGATCAGATTTTAGGAACTGGACAAAAGAGGGGAAACAATTCAGCATAGAATAAAAATGTCCTTTTAGAACAGAGCCCCCTTCAAGGCATATTTGATATTTGGTCTTTGAAGATTTTGGGAAAGTACAACGGAGAAAAAGAAGATGAAAAAATCTTTTCCCACAATTCAAAGAGAAAAGGAACTAGACAAGTACAGGAAGAAAGAGTAGAAAGAAATAAGAATAAAAGGGAGAAATTAGTACCAAAGAAAGAAAGAAGAAATAGAACAAGAAGAAGGAGGAGGAGGAGGAGGAGAAGAAGAAGAAGAAGAAGAAGAAGAAGAAGACCAACATCAACGACAACAACAACAACAACAGCAAGAAAAACAAAAACTTACCTCTGTCGTTAGTGTCAGTTGTCATCAGATCAAGCAGCGAATGTCAAAAGGCTCAATGTCAAAATCACGTCACTCTCACCTCTCACATGATGCTGATGTCCAATCTAAAAGTGACTGATTCCGTAGTGACATCGATGTCACAATAACACAAGACGTTTTTGATTCCATGTTAATGATGTTTATAATTGCACTTTTGTTTACTTTGTGGTGATAAGATTGTGGAGTAAAATGTTCAAATTAGTCGGTACCTATTTATTATACACACTGTAGGTAGATACCTTTATTGGGTAATTGGGTTACATTTTACGTAGTATTCAGGGTGATTCATAAATCATAAAGTATGCGGTTATGTGTATTCCGAGCGTAAATGCACCAAGTAGGTAGGTAATTAAATACTGGTTTGCCGGTGAGTGCGGGCCGACAATTCCTGGTCGATCCTTCTATACCTTCTGAATTCTTTATCAGAATTATTTAATGTGTGGAGTGTGTTAGGTAAAAACAAATTGGTAAAGGTAGGGCCATCGGCTTTAATAAACGCCCTTGGTCACTGCGACCTGGTTAGATCTTTCGTGACACTAGGTAAAAACAAATCGTTTAGATACCTGTATACTCTCTCCTACCTATACATAATTATTTAGGGATTAGTAGGGACTCATATAGGTAGGTATTTATCTATGTATTGCGAGCAGAGGTAGGTACATAACATACATACCTACATTATCGTTTTATGTCAATCTTGAAATTCACATTTCCGCTCCCTCCTCGTCACTCAGCCTCGGTAGCGCAGTAGGCAGCGCGTAAGTCTCATAATCTTAAGGTCGTGAGTTCGATCCTCACCCGGGGCAATTTTTTGGAACATTGTTTACCAATATGCAAAGATGATAAACTGCTCCTTGTTTGATTAATGTATAATTATTAGGTCTTTCGGTACCTATTAGGTATAGGCGCCTATTTTTATTATTATTATTATTATTATTATTTTTAATAAACTCTTATTTTTCTTTCGCAATTTTCCTGGTGGTAGTGATGGAAAATAGGGAAATGGACCATTGCCTGGCATTGTAACATTTTCTCATTTCCCACCATTAGTACCATTACCATTACCTACCTACTACCACACCACCAAGAAAATACAACTTGGACTTGATAAAAAGTTAAAGTTCTTTTTTGATTTTACATTTTTAGTCCGTCCTTCGTTTATTATTACAATAGTAATAAAAAAGGTATAAGGGACGGACTTCTTCATCATCCTCTTCTTCGTTTTTTATTTAATTTTTCCTCTCGTTTGCAATTTCTCCCGGAATTTTCTCCCTCTCTTCATCCTTCCCATTTCCCTCTCTTCTTCCCATACGCTTCGTGTGTAACTTCCCTCATTCCCATTTTGTAACATCGTTGCACATTTTTCTCCCTCGTTTTGTTCCGTCCTTCGTGAAATCACGAGAATAAAGAAGGGACAAAGCTCTGTCTCGTTATTTTTCCGCTAGACGAGAAATTTCTCGTCTGGTCTCGTCATGGCTGACCTGAATGGATAGTGGAAATTTCGCTTTTTTAAGATAATTGATAGACGGAACTCTAAGAATAACTGTTTTATCGCCTTGGAATGGAAGAGAGAAGGGGGAGGATAGGAGAAAGCCAGCCGTTCCGAGAACGGACCTTATTCGTTCAGGATAAAATCCGTCCCGGGTGGGAATCGAATCCGCTACCAAGAGCTCTTAGAACAGGGGTCCTACAATTGTGGTTTAGAAAATAACCCAAATTTAGATGGTTGTTGTATGTTGGCCACTCTAGGCACTTAAGGTTGTCATAATTTCAGACATTAACAATTGACAATAAGTCAATAACGTAATTGAAATGAAAAGCCATGTACCTAGTCTGAACCAACATACGCGTAAGAACACATTTAGTTATCGATTTTAGTTTCATATTATGTTTGATTTCAATTAAGTTCTTGATTAGAATCTCTCCGACTTCATTCTTCTAATTGTTCGTAAACGATTGAGATTCAATCTAAATTGTTTCATCATTATATTTTTATTCTTCAATAGAATTTTATATATTTTTATAATATTTATTTATTACTTTTTAGTTATGATTTTATGATGAGTCCTAAACAGAAACAATTATTTAATAACCGCGATTCCACAAACCCATTAGTATCGTCCATTATGTCATCTCTTGTTGTCTTATCGATAAATCATTTCATTTTCGATTGCGATTCTAATCAAAATTGCACGAGCAGAAGAAAAAAGTATTGAACAACAATAAAAACATTCCTACTTATATTTTTCCGCGAACAATGGAAGATATAAATCATAACCAGAAATTAATAAAACAACAAATTTTTACAATAAATAATAAACATATTTTTACTTGTCATGAAAAAGGTAATAAAAATAAAACAAAAATAGTCTGTTATAGGTACGTATATAGAAAGCCAATAACAAATATTCAAGCAAGTAGGTACCTATTTATTATACACACTGTAGGTAGATACCTTTATTGGGTAATTGGGTTACATTTTACGTAGTATTCAGGGTGATTCATAAA
>NW_007378276.1:17500-58755 GCF_000475195.1 Diaphorina citri | reverse complement strand
TATGAGATCAAAAAGGAACCAAACATTAGGAGAAAAAAGGTCTAACAGTAAAAAAAAAAGTAGAGAGAATGAAGAAGGAAGGGAAATCAAAAACAAACAAATACAAAAACATCACAACAACAATGTTCATGCTGTACCTAAATGGGAAGGAAATGGTTAGTCAAACAATCAAACAAAATAACCAATAACATGGTAAAATAAAAGTTAGTAAAACAAACATAAAATGTGAAAACTCATGCCGAAGGTGAAAATGTTAGTCTTGAGAAAACCACACACATGCTGTTTGACGAATTCACAACTGGCTGAAAATGGGAAGAAAAGTTCAAATTGAGGGAATAACCAAACAGGCAGTACAGAAATCAAAGATTCACGACTTTGTCCAAAGTCGGGATGCAATCTGCGCAAACAATCGACATTTTGAAGACCCATTGATCCCAAAAGTACGAATATTTGACCAACCTAAATTTCCACATGTAAAACTAGAAAACGTAAATGACTCATCTTTATTAACATGCATGAAATTGAAGTCTGTAAGTTTCTAATTCTGTTTATACCTATCCGGGCTATTATTTTGTAACGTCACATAGTGCGGTTTGCTTACTTCAGGTATCTTCATAGGAAGATAAATTTATGAGCATAATTATTAATCTCCTTTTCTTTACCTATCAAATCATGTAGGTATCTAATGGCATTCCATGATTTTCCTTGGAGACTTTATGTAGGAAGAAGTAGCTCATACGAGTACTTCATATTGGAGGCATACCTATTGTTTCCTTTCTTGATGTTTGATTTGAGACAGTTGGTTTTGTTTCCGAAAGAAACGAATGGAAGTATGTATGTAGAACCTAAATTTCCACATGTAAAACTAGCACACGTAAATGACTCATCTTTATTAACATGCATGCAATTGAAGTCTGTAAGTTTCTAATTTTTACCCTGTCAGATTAGGAAAGAACTTACTCCTCGGTCTCCAGTCTACTCAAAAGCGTCATGTTGAAATGCATTTCTGTGCAAAACTGAAACAACATACGTAGGTAATGCGACACCAACATATGAGTCTGTTAAGGCTCGGTCACACAGAACCCAGGCCGCAGGCCGCCGCGACCTTTGTAACATTTTACAACTCTTCTAATAGGCCGCGTGGCCAGATCGCTCTCTAATGTGGCATGTAGGTACAATTTATTTACGTAGATTACAGAGTTCGTTGCGGCCAGGCCGCAGGCCGCGTTCTGTGTGACCGAGCCTTTAAGCAGAAGCAAACGAATGTCACTAAATGTCCGACAATCAATATCAAAGATAATTTCATAGTGCTCAGAAATTAGGTCCTCCTCAATTTCCTCAAAAACTCTTTGTTCACAAACCGACAGAATGAGAGTTGAACATAATACCCGCCCAGAGTATCCCAAGTTCTATCCCTGGGAAGTCGGGATAGTAACTCCGGACTGTATCTTCAGAAACATACTTGAAGAGATGAAAGAGTAGGGGGTAGGGGACAGTGTAAATATGTATGTGTGTGTGGAATAGAGTTGTGGAGAATGGGTTGAATGAAGAGTATGGGATAGAATGGGTTGTGTAAAGAGTATGGGATGTACGATGGGTTGAATGGAATGGGTTGTAAATAGAGAATGGGTCGGATAGGATGGGTTTGTAGGAAACTCTTCACTCGTGCGTTTTTTTATTCATTTACTTTTCAATCGAATTAAAATCTTCAGCTGCTCATCAAGAGCTTTTAGTCGTTCATTTTCCAAGGCTCTTCTTTTTCTCCTCGTAGGTACATAGGTACTGATTTTCTTTAATCACGATCGAATAAACTATAGGCTAAAAAATTCCCGGAGGGACGGACCCAGCTTGTTCTGATTCATCCTGTAGGTAGATTATACAGTAACATATTTCATAGGAATTATGAAATAAATATATGACAAATAAAAAACGGCAAAAAATCTTGAAAGAGCCAAATTTAATTATAAGCCCATAGCCCCCGAATAAAATAATAAAAAAAAAAAAATTAAAATAATATTACATTTTTTCTCTGTAGCTACGTGCTTCGCTTGCAAATTCGCTAATTGCCTTGTTTACTCGTTGTCATAAATATACAGGGTGGTCCCATGTAACGAGTCCTTTTGGTGACGGGGGTTTCACCCTCCATTCACCGACAAGTCATCCGTCTCCTCACATTAACCTCACCCGGCCGGACTGGGGCCAGCATGGACTCAAGACAAATTGTAATAGCCATAATTTTCGAAAATCTCCAGTTTACCCAGAGCTTTTTTGTCAAAGATGTTATTACAGGGAGCTGCTAAAGTCTTATCGTCCCGAAGTCGAAGAGAGAAGAACATTATCTGGTTAGGATCACATCCACCCCGGGCGGAATGAGAACTCACGCCCTAGCGCTTACAAGGCTCTTTTACTTTTACATCTAGACCCATAGGAATTGATCATATTCCAGATAGGTATTGAATTTCTTGAATGGCAGACGAGCTACCAACCAAACTAACTAGGCTAGTCACGGAGCTCAAAATTTCACATCCATCTCACCACCAAATGCTGCTCCGTGCGCTACCTAGCCTAGCCCAGCCTACATTAGCCTAGCCTATCCTAACTACATACCTATAGCCTAGCCGCAACAGTCTTCTTCTTCTACCTAGCCACAGCAGCAGGGTAGGTAGGTACATAGGTACTGATCTTCTCTAATCACGATCGAATAAACTACGGGCTAAAAAATTCCCGGAGGGACGGACCCAGCTTGTTTATTACTTTAATTAATATTGTGATCTACCTTGCTTAGAATAATGATGATATCTACCTAATTGTATTTATTTTGTATTCCTGATATCCTGATAGTAGAAGAGATATTCAGTTATGACATTGTATGCTGATTGTGTATGTGTTATACTTTGTGTACCTACAACTCGCGAGATAACTTGTTTCGTTGGATCTAGAAGTTTATCCTTCTTTAATTCAAGTTGAAAATATTGCTAACATTCCTTTTCAAAGGCTTCGGCACACAACAATTTCATATTTTATGTAGTGTAGGTATCGCAAATATTAGCACAATCCAAGTATCCAAGTGACGTCTGAACATGCTTGGAGACAAGGCCCGAACATTCTCAAAACAAACACAATGAGACTGCAAACCCGGGGGCCAAAGATTTTAAAATTTCAAAGCCTAGAATTAACAATTCAACATTTTCGACATATAGAATTTGACATCGACATTATGAATGCTTTTGGCATTAATCTGTGTGATCATTACCCCTGAGGGAATCTCTGGACATTTTATTAATGATTTCTAAATTAAGAACCTAGAATGCCATTCCAAGGCGAATTGTAAAGTGCCATAAGCATTCGGCAGAATGATTAGTGGATGTCGCTAATGACCATCCTTAGGTATAGTAGGGGATTAGTAGATAGATACCTTCATAGTGGATTTGTAGGTATTACCTACCTAATGGATGCTGAATATGCGAATTTCAATGATTTTGAATGATGAAGAGCCGTAAGTTGTGTATGTTGCAAGAATTGAAATACCTATTAGGAGATGATTTGGTATAAGGTAGGTTACTTGTGCTAAGGCTATAAATTACCTACCTAACGCCAAATACCGATCGTAGTTCTTAATTTAATTTGCGCTTAAACTACTACGTTCGACTGACTGGAACCCATGTAGGTAAGATCCGAGGATTTTGGAGGAATGGAAAAACTTTAGAGTGTGGATATGTTTCAAGGCGCGCCGTATTTAGGGAGGCCTGAGGGGCCCCGGCCCCCCTTCTCAGGTATTTGTGCTCCTTTATTATGGGGAGGACTCCTAAAATTTGGAGCATGCCCCAACCTCAATAAAATTGTGCCCCATGATCCATGATGCTACTAGTTATACGGATATACGGTAACGCTAAACCCACTGAAAAATCTCCAAGCTTTAAATATGCACTTACCTTCTAAACAAATGCGCTGATAGACCCAAAAACTTCACTACAGTCACCACAAACAGACTTCAGACAACGGAAAGCCACCCAAATCACAGAAATCGACCAAATTTTAGGAAATTAACAAAATTTAGGAAATGAACAAAATTTAGGAGATCGACAACCCACACACGCACTACGAGTTTTGATAAACAACAACAAAGCGTATGCTATTGACCTGACTACAATCACAGCTAGCTCTGATCTGACACCACTTTCTCTCTGAAATGGACTGAGGCAAAGAAGGAACTGAGTCCGTATCTCGAGAACAACGTGAATAGTGTTGGGCTAAACAAGATCCAGTTAGGAGATGTAGGCAACTTCACTATAGTGCTCGAGATAGGTTGGAGTGCGCATGCGTGGATCAGTGCAGTTCAGGAACAGTTCCTTGTTCTCTGTGCAGAACTTGCTGAGATCAAGAATGTCGTTTTCTTTATCACAATTTCTGTATAATTATTTATTATGTATTTATTTAATATTCATTTTTTTCTTTTAAACAAGAAGAAGTATACATTATCAAGACTCTCCTAAGTCACGTGAGTGATTTGACACAAGAATAAACAAGGAAAATAAGTCTCTTTTTTAAGAGGTTTGAAAGAGGGAATTGTTGAACAGTAACAACCGAGGTCTTATCGTCCCGAAATTGAAGAAAGAGTGCAGGATAGGAGAAAGCTAGCCGTTCAGAGAACGAACCTCTGTCAGTTAGTATGATAAAGTGCGACTGCGCCCTCAGTCAGAATCGAAACCTCGACTTAGCGCTTACAAGATAGGCGTGCTACCTTCCACAGGTTGGATAAAATCCGCCCCGGGCGGGAATCGAACCCGCGGCCTAGCGCTTACAAGGCAGGCGCACTACCAACTAAGCTAACTAGGCTGGCTACAGTGGGCTTCTAACGAGAGCCAAACCTATTGCACACAACATAGTAAGCGAAACTTCAGAAAATTCAGGTCAGGATTATCTTAAGCAAAAACTCCCCCTCCTTTCTCCTCTTTTTTATCCTTCCCCTCCACTTCTCCCCCTCCAACCCCCTTTTCCCCTCCCATGGGTCTTAACCTCCCATCCCGACCTTTGCTAACTCGAACAATATTGCCGCATTCTTCTTAGAAAGAGGGAGGGAGATGGAGAGAGAAGAAGGAGAGAAGGGGAAGAAAAAAAGGGAGAGGAAGACAGGAGAAGGAAGAGAAGGAGAGGGAGGTAGAAAAACAATAAGGTGCTCTTTTCTTCATCAGGGAGAGAGTGAGAGAGAAAAAGACAAACATGGAATTAGGAGGAGAAAAAGGAGTGTAAGAGAGAGAGAGAGAGAGAGAGAGAGAGAGAAAATCCAGAGGAGAAGAAAGGAGAAAGAGAGGGAGAGATAAAGAAGGAGAGGGAACAAAAGACAATAATGAGTTGTTTTTTTTTTTTGAGAAGATTTTGTGTTTAACCTTTTTCCCCGAAAAACAATATAATTACATGGTACAGAACACAGATAAGAAGAGGGGAAGGAGGGAGGTAAAATACAGATAAAAGGAGGAGAGGGGAGGGGGAGCAGGGATAAGCTTCGGTAACCTCTCTAACCGTGGGAGGGAAGGAAGAGGGGAAAGAATGAGGCGAGGAAGAAGACGAATCAGGAGAAGAAGAATCAGGAGGGGAAAGGGAAGGAGGAGGTAGAACTAGGAAAAGATTGGGGGTAGAAGACTTTGGGGGGGGGAGAGGGGGGGGAAAGGAAAAGGAAAGGGAGATAGGGAGGAGGCGAAGGAGGGGTAATTTGGTGACATTAACTACAGAAGGAGCGACAAGATTAGAGGGTGGGAGGGAGGACACGATGAAAGGGAAATACAAGGGGTTAGAGAGAAGTTTGCTGGCAAAAATCCCAAAGTCTCCCCTCCCACCGAAAGTGTTCCAACAGAACACACTGGCATACACAGAGGCAAAAAAAAAAATCTCGTCCTCCCTATTGATTGTTGGTGTGACATCTGTTAACAGCTTCTTCTTCTTCTTCTTCTTCTTCTTCTTATTCTTTTTCTTCTTCTTCTTCTTCTTCTTCTTCTTCTTCTTCTTCTTTTTCTTCTTCTTCCTTCCTTCCCTCCTCTCCTCTTTCCCTAACAGTTCAGGACACCTTTGACATTCCTGTATTGTCTTTTGGCATTTTGGCAAGGAGGATGAAGGAAAAGGAATTGATGAAAAAAGAAAAGGAAGTGATGTGAAACCAATAAGTAGGAAATGGCGGAAAACAGGAGAAAAATCCAGAGAAACGAAACGAAGAGATGATGAAAACGAAGAAAATTGAAAATAAAATGACAAAGGAGGAGTTAAAGAAGAAGATGTAGAATGTAGATGTGCCTAGAAGATAGAAAACAGCAGAAAGATCCATGTAAACAAGAAGTAAAAGATGAATAGAGCTGAAGAGAATGGAAAACAAGAGGAAGATGAGAAGAAAGAAGTAGAAGATGATGATAAAGAAGAAGTGGAAGAAGAAGAAGAAGAAGCACAAGAAAAACAATAAATAGAAGAAGACGCTGAAGAGAATGGAAAACAAGAGGAAGATGAGAAGAAAGAAGTAGAAGATGATGATAAAGAAGAAGTGGAAGAAGAAGAAGAAGAAGAAGAAGAAGCACAAGAAAAACAATAAGTAGAAGAAGATCTACGAGAATAGGAAAAAAGCGCCATTATTATTTTTTCAGCGTTTTATGGCCGGGAAATGTCTGCGCTCTGCGCTCGGTAATGACATAGTTTTTGCGCTCAAAGTTCACAAGTGGAAAAAAGTCATCAACTCGCTACGTGTTCGGAAAACTGACTAGCTTTTCTAAAGGGTCTGTTGGTCGAGGTATAGTAACGCTGTCCCATGACCAATCCAAATGTCGATGTAGTCCCAGCTTAACTCTCGAAAGCTCTATTGACAATACATACCATTACAACCACCGGCATCGGCCGCCACCGGCATCGGGGAAAACTGACTAGCTTTTCTAAAGGGTCTGTTGGTCGAGGCATAGTAACGCTGTCCCATGACCAATCCAAATGTCGATGTACTCCCAGCTTAACTCTCGAAAGCTCTATTGACAATACATACCATTACAACCATTGGCATCGGCCGGCAGGAAAACTGACTAGCTTTTCTAAAGGGTCTGTTGGTCGAGGCATAGTAACGCTGTCCCATGACCAATCCAAATGTCGATGTACTCCCAACTCTCGAAAGCTCTATTGACAATACATACCATTACAACCACCGGCATCGGCCGGCATCGATTTTTTTACATGCTTTTATTCAAAAGTTGAGATTTCTATCGGAATATAGGTATGGGTCAAGCTTTGTAAACTCACTTTTGAGTCGGTATACATTTATGTATTTCGGAATTTTTAGATGACACTAGGATGTCAAAAAATATTGACTCTGAGGTACTCGTACACAAAAAAAGTAAACAGGAAGCGTATGCTATTGACCTGACTACAATCACAGCTAGCTCTGATCTGACACCACTTTCTCTCTGAAATGGACTGAGGCAAAGAAGGAACCGAGTTCGTATCTCGAGAACAACGTGAATAGTGTTGGGCTACATTGCTACAAGATCCAGTTCGAAGATGTAGGCAACTTCACTATAGTGCTCGAGATAGGTTGGAGTGCGCATGCGTGGATCAGTGCAGTTCAGGAACAGTTCCTTGTTCTCTGTGCAGAACTTGCTGAGATCAAGAATGTCGTTTTTTTTATCACAATACCTATATGTTTATTTATTATGTATTTATTTAATATTCATTTATTTCTTTTAAACAAGAAGAAGTATACATTATCAAGACTCTCCTAAGTCACGTGAGTGACTTGACACAAGAATAAACAAGGAACATACTAATTGATCAGAAGAAGAAAGAGGACTAGGAACAAAATTGTTTCTGTTGTGACTTTCTATTAATTTCTCCTTCTTCTCTTTCTTCTTAGTAAAAAAAAAAGTACAACGACATGCAGCATACACAACAAAATGGATTTTTATTAGACAAAGGTATGCAATGATATAAAAAACAAACAAAAACAAATTGGCACATTATGGTTAAGTTAGGTTACAAAGTAGGTAGGACAAGAGAGCGATAAGAGCATTAGTTGGCCCCAACCCCAAACAAGTGAAAAACATAAAGAGAAAAAATCTCTTCACGAGTAAAATGAAAACATTAAAGGTGGGTAGTAGAATAAAATACGGTCAGAATCGAAACCTCGACTTAGCGCTTACAAGATAGGCGTGCTACCTTCCACAGGTTATCTAGGCTAGCTTCAAACAACTTCAGACTGCTAAATATAGCAAGGTCAAATTTAATTTCTATCTACAACCGAATGGGTTTGGCTATTCAGTAGGTACCTTCCTTAGTCCCCTTATACCTATGTATATACTTGAGAAAATCTACTATACTGCCTACTTACAGGTGTTCCTTACACGCACATGAGCGTAATTTGGAAATGCATATATAATTATGTAGGTACCTACCTAATATTCCCGCATATTTTGTAGGTCAGTACTGGGGAAGCCAGAATTATATATTTAAAGTACCTACTTTTTTTTTTCAAAGAATGTAATTTTATTTTGTTCTTTACAATGACATCAACCATCAACTAACGTTACAATTTAATAAGAATACCTATAATCCTATATTATGACATTGTAAATTGTATTTTAGTAGAAATACCCCAACGTTATGGACTTTCGTCTGTGTTAACGTTGGGGTGAATGTAGCCAATTTTTCAAAATAATATACATACCTACTTATGAAATGTTATTTATTCTAATCAATCAATAATCGGGTAGCACGGAAGATTATTAGGCAAATATTTTCAGGGCCCACTGCAGGATAGTCCAAATCATAGACAGATATTTTTAGTCCAATACCACATTTAGGGGCCCCGGTGCCTGTGGGTTGGGATAAACCTATACTCCAGTGAGTAGGTTCGAGTTCCAGGTAATACGAGAAAATATTATCTTCGTACCTACCCCGCAAAACAGGTAGATAAAATCGATCAACTTACCTCTCAAATATAAAATTTACGGTGAAGCGCCTCCAAAATGTGTTCTTCACAGATTATACAAGTTTCCACGACACAACTCTAGATTAACAACTGAGAATTGTGACTCACTCGCACGTATCACCGTGATTGAGGGATTTGAGTATGAATCGGACACACAAGTCTTATACTGATAAAAAGAAGGCAATAATTGGCTGGATTCACTGTCACGCTACCACTGGATATTAAGCATCATCAGCCAGCCTAGTTAGCTTAGTTGGTAGTGCGTCTGCCTTGTAAGCGCTAGGCCGCGGGTTCGATTCCCGCCCGGGGCGGATTTTATCCTGCTGGGATACTGTTCGTTCTCGGAACGGCTGGCTTTCTCCTATCCTGTCTTCCTTCTCTCTTCAATTTCGGGACGATAAGACCACAGCAGTTACAGTTCCCTCTGTCAAACCTCTTGAAAAAAAAGCATCATCAATTAGACCCCGTTCCCTCTTGTGTGAATCCGATTTTTTCCCGAATGTCCTGAAGGCAATGTAGTTTGAACGAGTGTTCCCACTATACACGACACGATTGTTTTTCCGAACGACACAAAATGTCCCGTAGGTAATTTAATTTAATACACCTTATTTATACTGATGGCTGAGAAGAAAAGGTCCTTTTATGCCAACATTTCAATAGATAACAGATGAAAGCATTGTTAAGGAGCGTCCACACTTTTGTCAACGTCGATCGACATCGTCTGCTGGATAAAGGGAACTGTAACTGCTGAGGTCTTATCGCTCAACGTCGATCGACATCGTCTGTTGGATAATAGGGAACTGTAACTGCTAAGGTCTTATCGTCCCAAAACCGAAGAGAGAAGAAAGACAGGATAGGACAAAGTCAGCCGTTCCGAGAACAAATCTTATCTGTTTAGGATAAAATCCGCCCCGTGTGCAAATTGAACGCGCGACCTAGCGCTTACAATGCAGACAAGCTCACTAGGCTGGCTCCACACTACTTTTTTCGCCAAAATTCACTGAACTATATTTATATGAGTTCAGTTAATTTCGATCGACATCAATCGACCGTGTAGACTTCCCTTGGCCACCGCGCAGTGAAATCAGACATTGTTTTCTGTCTGATTTCACAGTTTATTTAAACAAGGGATAAAACAAACGGCTTATTTAAACAAAAACAAACAGCTTATTTAAAAAAAGAGATGACTGAAACACGTGACACAAGTTTAGACTGCAAAGTCCTGTAATTGGAAACAAGAGTTTTCATTATGTTAAATAGGCCGGATGATATAGGGATGACAGCGTATGTGAAAAAATTTGTGAACATTTTGATAAACCGAACGATTCGCATTCTAACCAATGAGGAGTCAGGTTCTACAATAGTAATATCTTGAGACTCATCCCCTGAGTTGATATTATCATCTAGTGGGACTTCAATTTTAGCATTATCGTTATCTTTTTTATTTTCTTTGGAATCATCAATAGTTCCTGAGTCCTCAATGTGGAAAGTTGCTTCTCGTTTTCGGTTCTGACTTGGACTTTTAGAATTGGGTAAAGATGTTGTTAAACCTGATGTCTTTGTTTTCATCACATTCTTCTGTCTGATCCGGGGGGTGACCGTTTGGGAAATCGCATGTTTCTGGCTTTTCCGGGCGCCACTCAGGCTGGAAAAGGTTCATAGGGAGAGGCGGGTAGCTTATCGCAGAATGCAGGTGAATACCCTTGTCACTAAAACCTCATAGAAGGTAAAAATTTCATTGATTTTTTTTGGGGGAAGTAACTGATTTTTTTTGGGAAGTTCCAGAGTTCTCCCAAGTTATGAAGGGAAGTACCTAACTGATACAGCTCATAACGTTGTGAATTATATCAGTTACCTACCTACTTCCTTTTATTTCAAAAAATAACTGGAAATTCACAAAGTTCCAGAGTTCTCCCAATACATTGAAAAATGTCTCTTCCCACTTAGAACTTTCTAATCTACTTTCATTATTACTTTTATTTAATTTTCTAACGGAACCATACATTTTCTCTAGTTCTTTCAAAAGTCTGTTCGCCATTTCCCCCCTTTGTTTCTGTCCCTCTATTTTTGACGTTTCTTTCACACTTCCTTCTTCCTTTATGTTTCTTTTGTACCTACCTAAAACTAAACTTTCTCTTTCTCCCTCTCTTCTCTCTGCTGTATTTCCGTTATCAACATCATCTTCTCCCCCAGTTCTAAAATATTCATCGTCACTTATCTTGTATTCATCTTGAATAATATTGTTTTCTGAAGGGGGAAAACTTGATTTTTCTTTTATGTCGTACTCATGTAAGTCAGAACTTTCACTTTGGGAGAAATTACTTGGAATATCTGTTTCCTCTCTAACAATGTAAGGGGAGAGCATGCTTCTATCACCATTACGGTCGACACCTACCTTTCTTGTGTTTTGAAGATTGAACGATGCTTCATCACCATCTCGCTGTTGATACTTGATTGTTCCTCTGGAGTTGAAACTTCTACGTGATCTTCTGACTTTGGTCGATTGAACGATTTGTTCCTCTACAGCCCGCTGAGCATCATACGCGCTCTCAGATGCTGGCTTCCTGCTTGTATAGGTGTTTGAACTGGTACGTTGACTATTCAATGACCCAGCTGCTTTCTGATTTGCTTGGTTCAACTCTATTATTGGTTTATTGTTTCGTACAATAGGATCAGGGTCGATACTCAAACCTAAACCTTCAGAGATTTCATCAAAACTACTCTTTGGTCGAGTCTTACTTGGCTCCATACCTCCTCCTCCTGCTTGTATAGGTGTTTGAACTGGTACGTTGACTATTCAATGACCCAGCTGCTTTCTGATTTGCTTGGTTCAACTCTATTATTGGTTTGTTGTTCCGTACAATGGGATCAGGGTCAATGCTTAAACCTAAACCTTCAGAGATTTCATCGAAACTACTCTTTGGTCGAGTCTTACTTGGCTCCATACCTCCTCCTCCTATCGTGCCATAACATTTTCCAATCAAGCATAATGTGCAAAGCTCAAGGTCTTTTAAAACATTAATTAGAAGTATTAGTAGAGTAGAGTCCAAGTTGTTTATCCCGATAACATTCGATTTACGTCTTGGTATGATTTGTAGTGCATTGGAACAATATGACATCATAATGACTTGGGATTTAGAAAACACTCAAATTATAAAGAACGTGCCATAAGTTGGAACGTAAGAATTTTTCGACTCATCTTTTTTTGTTCCAAAGTTGAAGATATCTTTCAAACTCACCCCACCTGTACTAGGTCTATGGTTATTGTCTGGATAGTTGGGATTTTGATTCTTATTCTTAGAACCCCCGAAACCGAAGATTTCCCCGAAACTTATATCATAATTACTGCTCCTCCTCCTATCGTGCCATAAGTTGGAACGTAAGAATTTTTCGACTCATCTTTTTTTGTTCCAAAGTTGAAGATATCTTTCAAACTTACCCCACCTGTACTAGGTCTATGGTTATTATCTGGATAGTTGGGATTTTGATTCTTATTCTTAGAACCCCCAAAACCGAAGATTTCCCCGAAACTTATATCATAATTACTAGGATTATTATTTGGCTTTGCTACATCCGTACCCCTAGTGAGTCCTGCAGTTCCCATTCCAAATATGTCACCCAAACTTACAGAACCTCTATTGTTATTATTGGTAGGATTACTCAGAGGAACGGCAGGCGGTGGATCTTTGGGCAGTGTTGGATAAAGACTTCCAGAGCTTGGTGGAGGGTAGTTGGGATTATACGCTGGGGGATTTGAGGGATTAGATGAGGGATAACTAGGGTTAGATGAGGGATAGCTAGGGTTGTAAGGGTATGGGTTAGGATTGGTTGGACTGGAAGGACTTTTGTCGCCACTCTTCTTGAAGAAATTAGATAAATGAGCTAAGAGTTCAATCACACGAGCGAAAAAAAAACTATGAAACAAAGGCACTGTTATCAGTTTGTGATTTGCATACAACTGTCTTCTTTCTTATCAGTTCTCGTATCAGATTTCTTATCACTTTCTGATGGTCACTAGACGATTCGGCTCAGATCAGCAGCACGGTCGAGATAACGGAGGAACCCTCCCCGGCCTGGATTTTAGAAAATTTTATGCCGGGTTTTATACCTAGAAATGGGGGCCCTGAAATTCAACAAAATTACAAATTTTCCTTGACTTTCTAGAAAAGTCTACACAGGTGTGCTTACTGGAACTTGGCCTGGCGCACTACCGTGCGCTTAGATTTCTGTGCTGGGCCCCATTTCACGAACGAATCTGCTTTTGTCACTTTCTATTAACTAGGTACAGGCAAAGAAAAAAGTCCAACTTCGTCGTACGGTTTGTCTATATTTTCTATGGATGGAATTCCCAGAACAGGCCTTTACAGAAATCCAAAAAAATCGAGATCATAAACTTCCAAGCTTATTTTAGCCTTTTTACAAGTCCCCAAGGCGTAATTTTGAAATCTGTCTGATCCAGACTTTTCTGCTCTTTTCTTCCAGATTTTTCAGAAACGTGCGTGTCACGAACATTAGAGGGGAAACAATTCAGCATAGAATAAAAATGTCCTTTTAAAGCAGAGCCCCCCTCAAGGCATATTTGGTCTTTGAAGACTTTGGGAAAATAAAACGGAGAAAAAGAAGACGAAAAAATCTTTTCCCAAAATTCAAAGAGAAAAGGAACTAGACAAGTACAGGAAGAAAGAGTAGAAAGAAAATAAGAATAAAAGGGAGAAATTAGTACAAAAGAAAGAAAGAAAGAAAGAAGAAATTGAACAAGAAGGAGGAGGAGGAGGAGGAGGAGGAGAAGAAGAAGAAGAAGAAAAAGACCAACAACAACAACAACAACCACAACAACAGCAAGAAAAACGATGGTCACTAGACGATTCGGCTCAGATCAGCAGCACGGTCGAGATAACGGAGGAACCCTCCCCGGCCTGGATTTTAGAAAATTTTATCCCGGGTTTTATACCTAGAAATGGGGGCCATAGAAAGAAATTCAACAAAATTACAAATTTTCCTTGACATTCTAGAAAAGTCTACACAGGTGTGCTTACTGGAACTTGGCCTGGCGCACTGCCGTGCGCTTAGATTTCTGTGCTGGGCCCCATTTCACGAACGAATCTGCTTTTGTCACTTCTATTAACTAGGTACAGGCAAAGAAAAAAGTCCAACTTCGTCGTATACGGTTTGTCTATAATTTCTATGGTTGGGAATTCCCAGAACAGGCCTTTACAGAAATCCAAAAAAATGAGATCATAAACTTCCAAGCTTAGGTATTTTAGCCTTTTTATACAAGTCCCCAAGGCGTAATTTTGAAATCTGTCTGATCCAGACTTTTCTGTTCTTTTCTTCCAGATTTTTCAGAAACGTGCGTGTCACGAACATTAGAGGGGAAACAATTCAGCATAGAATAAAAATGTCCTTTTAGAGCAGAGCCCCCTTCAAGGCATATTTGGTCTTTGAAGATTTTGGGAAAGTACAACGGAGAAAAAGAAGATGAAAAAATCTTTTCCCACAATTCAAAAGAGAAAAGGAACTGGACAAGCACAGAAAGAAAGAGTAGAAAGAAAATAAAAATAAAAGGGAGAAATTAAAAGAAAGAAAGAAGAAATAGAACAAGAAGAAGGAGGAGGAGGAGAAGAAGAAGAAGACCAACAACAACGACAACAACCACAACAACAGCAAGAAAAACAAAACTTACCTCTGTCGTTAGTGTCAGTTGTCATCAGACTCATCAGATCAAGCAGCGAATGTCTAAAGGCTCAATGTCAAAATCACGTCACTCTCACATGATGCTGTTCAATCTAAAAGTGACTGATTCTGTAGTGACATCGATGTCACAATAACACAAGACGTTTTTGATTCCATGTTAATGATGTTTATAATTGCACTTTTGTTTACTTTGTGGTGATGAGATTGTGGAGTAAAATGTTCAAATTAGTTAATTAGATAAACCATTAGAGCCGAGGAATTGGTTTAAATTTAATCCTCCGGTCCCTCCATTTCCTCCGAAGGCCGAGGCTAAACTACCGAAGTTGGGCATTCCACCACTACCACCTCCTCCAAATCCTCCTAGATTCCCTAGACCACTCAACCCTCCTAAACCTCCCATGCCTCCACTACTTGCAGGAGCGGGGGAACCACCTCCGCCTCTATTGAATAAAGAGTCTATCTTGCTGTTGAAGCTAGGGTCGAATTTACTGCCAATTTCCTTGAATTTATTCAAATTCCCTTGATCGAAAATATCCGAGAGAGATAAATCGTCTTTGGATATATTCTTCTTGGTCAAAGTCTCTTCCACAACTGGTTTAGGTTCGGTGGCAGGGGCAGCTCTGGTTTGTCGTCTTAATATCGCAGGAGCACTACCGATGTCGGCAAGGGCAGATATGTTATTCGCGCCAATCTCGTAAATATCCGGTTTGTACATCCACACTTCGTAAATATGTTCAACTGGAACCGGCACGTTCCCGTTGAAACCCTTTTTAATCAAATCACGATCACCAATCTTCATCACAGCATCTTGCACCGCGGAGATTTTGGTGTCCTGAAATGAAGAATTGGTTTGTTAGGCACTTTGGTTTTCTAAAGCACAATACATTTATTATTGGCGAATGTCTCTCTATGATCAAACCCAATTCAGTTGATATTCAAGAGTTAAAGGAGCCCTTGGTGGGTCTGGAATGTCCAATCAGGTCTAAAAAAACTGATCAGAAAAATTTCCTTTCTGCGTTGAACATTGAAAAACTGTCGGAACGGCTGGCTTTCTCCCATCCTATTCTTCTTTCTTCGCCTTCGGGACGATAAGACCTTAGTTAGGACAAGAGAGCAATAAGAGCATTAGTTGGCACAAAACCCCAAACAAGTAAAAAACATAAAGAGAAAAAATATCTTCATAAGTAAAATGAAAACATTAAAATGTTGGGTGGGTAGAAGAATAAAATAAAGTTAACTGGTAACACACAAATAAGTAAACAGGTACATGCTGAAGAAAACATTAAAAATATTTGTTTAAAATACTAAATAAAGAAATATATAAAAAAAAGATAGTTTTAAAAATATATGAGATCAAAAAGGAACCAAACATTAGGAGAAAAAAGGTCTAACAGTAAAAAAAAAAGTAGAGAGAATGAAGAAGGAAGGGAAATCAAAAACAAACAAATACAAAAACATCACAACAACAATGTTCATGCTGTACCTAAATGGGAAGGAAATGGTTAGTTAAACAATCAAACAAAATAACCAATAACATGGTAAAAAAAAAGTTAGTAAAACAAACATAAAATGTAAAAACTCATGCCGAAGGTGAAAATGTTAGTCTTGAGAAAACCACTCACATGCTGTTTGAGGAATTCACAACTGGTTGAAAATGGGAAGAAAAGTTCAAATTGAGGGATTAAACAAACAGGCAGTAAAAAAATCAAAGATTCACGACTTTGTCCAAAGTCGGGATGCAATCTGCGCAATCAATCAACGACATTTTGAAGACCCATTGATCCAATGATCCCAAAAGTACGCATCATATTTGACCAACCTAAATTTCCACATGTAAAACTAGCACACGTAAATGACTCATCTTTATTAACATGCATGCAATTGAAGTCTGTAAGTTTCTAATTCTTACCCTTAGGTATACCTATCCGGGCAATTATTTTGTAACGTCACATAGTGCGGTTTGCTTACTTCAGGTATCTTCATAGGAAGATAAATTTATGAACATAATTATTAATCTCCTTTTCTTTACCTATCAAATCATGTAGGTATCTAATGGCATTCCATGATTTTCCTTGGAGACTTTATGTAGGAAGAAGTAGCTCATACGAGTACTTCATATTGGAGGCATACCTATTGTTTCCTTTCTTGATGTTTGATTTGAGACAGTTGGTTTTGTTTCCGAAAGAAACGAATGGAAGTATGTATGTAGGTACCTACCTTCTAAGAATGGCTATTCAGCAATAAAAACATGAAGATTCTAGAAATATTATGTGTTTATGTGTCTATAGAACTTTTGTATGAAATAATTCAAGTGGTAAATAAGGATGTGCTTTTATTTTATTTTAATAAATTAATGATTTTCTACACATTTTTTCATGACTAAGTACCTACCTATGTAATAATTAGGTATATACCTACTTGTGCAGATCTTTTGTAATAATTACTTTTTTTACCCACATCATAAATGACATTTTTTGCATCAGTCCTCATTTTCATTTTCAGTACTTTGTGCCTCTGCAGATTCTGTAGTGTTATTTTTCTTATCCTGTCGCCTAAACCTTGGAATCAAATTTTCATCGAAATCAAAATCATTATGATCGATTTTGCTAGGATCAAAATCGAACGTTTTACTTTGATCTTTCTTACTTGATTTATTTGATTTCTATTTTTCTTATCCTGTCGCCTAAACCTTGGAATCAAATTTTCATCGAAATCAAAATCATTATGATCGATTTTGCTAGGATCAAAATCAAACGTTTTACTTTGATCTTTCTTACTTGATTTACTTGATTTTGAGTTGGATTTACTCGAATTGGATTTACTTGGTTTTGAAGTTGGTTTAGTAGTCGCTAGTTGCTTTTCCTTATCTTTATCTTTAGTTTCACTACTCTTATTTGTCTTCGCTTCTGTACTTTTTGAAGACGAGCTTAATTTACTCGAATTGGATTTACTTGGTTTTGAAGTTGGTTTAGTAGTCGCTGGTTGCTTTTCCTTATCTTTATCTTTAGTTTCACTACTTTTATAAACGTAGGTAAAAACCTGGAAAATAGATTTAAACGTAGGTAAAAACCTGGAAAATAGATTTAAACGTACGTAAAAACCTGGAAAATGGTTTTAAACGTAGGTAAAAGCCGGGAAAATAGTTTAAATCCTGATTAACTGTCAACAAGAGATTAGTCTTTGGAGCCATTGGCTAGTCTAGTTAGCTTGGAAGGTAGCGCGTCTAACTTATAACCGCTAGTTCGTGGATTCGCTTTCCGCAAGGGGCGAATTTAATCCTGAACGGATAATGTTCGTTCTCGGAACGGCTGTCTTTCTCCTATCCTGTCTTCCTTCTCTCTTCACTTTTGGGGACGATAAATCCTGAGATAAATCATTTAATATGAAAATAAGCTAGTAAAGAGACCTCTGACTGTATTACTCACCCCATATTCTTGAGTGAATGCTCCCAATCTTTCAAGCTTTGATGCAAAACTGCCTACGCATAGCAGACTCAATAGAGCAAGATTGAGCAGTGATGACATGGTAATTCTAGATGAATTACTGATTATAAGTAGATGATTCACTTAAACAGTCATTCTATTTGGCGCTAAAAGACAGCTATACTTAGGAAAAATAATCGATTTTAATTGCGATAAGGGTGCAATAGTCCTACATATTGGACTCCGCACACAGGAATTTCGTCAGAAAAGACCCCCATTCCGTAAAAAATTGGGTTAAGCACTTAAGAATGATTGCTTGCCACAAATATAATTCCCCACTGCCTCTCACAGAATTTTGAGTCGAGTTGGAGTCAATAACCAACACCTTCCAGAATTTCCACAAGAGAACCAGAAACGAAAATGAAAGGGCTTTCTTGCCAAATAAACTACGTATAAATATGATGTCTTTTGGAGCCAGAACTCAAAAACCACAGACATAATCACCCACCACGGCCACCATAAATCAGTTAAAATTAAAAGTTAAAACCAACAGTAGATAAAAAACCAACAGAGACAACAGATAAAACCAACAGCAGCAGATAGACTGCTGGGGTGAAGGGACTTTTTAATCTCATTCGAGCAGGATAAACAAGGTATATTCTATTCTACATAGATAACTAGATTATGCCTTCATGTCAAAGTCGTCTCTAAACGAATGAATACAATACGCCTAGCCAATATTGGGAACGCAATCCGCACTACAAAAGAAAAATGTACTGCACAAAACATAACCTACAAAATCCGGCGTAAATATCGCAATAGATTGTTTTTATCACGAAAATAGTATTATCTGAAAGTTTAATGGTTACTGTGATGGTTAGGGATATGAATGCTTTTTTTAACGCAAATATCACCTTAGTCTAATACACAGAATCGATGAATAGAGGAACTAAGAAAAACTAATTAATTTATCTAAGAAAAACCACGAAAACAGAATATAGGACAACAAAAAGAAATTCAACAAATTGAAGCACAAAGACAATGACATCATAAGGAATTCACGGAACTTATTTTCCAATCAAGCATAATGTGCAAAGCTCAAGGTCTTTTAAAACATTAATTAGAAGTATTAGTAGAGTAGAGTCCAAGTTGTTTATTCCGATAACATTCGATTTACGTCTTGGTATGATTTGTAGTGCATTGGAACAACATGACATCAGCATGACTTAGAAAACACTCAAAAAATAAAGAATCGAACCTTCGAGAGGAACCTTTGTGAAATTAAAACTTGATCTAAAGATCAAACCATTTTAATGCCCAATTTATGAGAGAAAAAGTAGACTTTCTATAAAAGAAGATCACTATTATCTCGTAATAGGACAAATTCTATCAGCAAATACCTAAGGTAATATTATCATCACAGTCAAGAAGAAACAATTTAACGCCCGAAATGAAGGATCTATTGAGGATGTCACAAGAAAAACAAACAAAAAACACATTGAAGAAAATACCATCTTAGATAAATTTCACACAAAAAACACCCTCCTTATCATTCTCTCAAATGGAATTCTACAAATATTAAGGATTTTATATGCACACACGGTAAAATGTTCGAAAAATATCCAATTACTTGGAGAAACTAACCCAAAACGTGAAACTTTTGAAAGGGAGAAAAAAAAAATCACAACACGGATTTAGATAAAGTTATCTCACACAGGTTAGAAATCAAACTAAAGCAGAATCGTAGGTATTATAGTAGGTAATCAGCAACTATTCCAAACACTAATGGCCCTGTCACTCTCGAAGAACAAAATTAGCAGAGCAAAGTAAAATCAAGATTCAAGAAAGATACTCTAATGAAAGATCCAATGCTACTAGTGCAAAAAGACAACAAATCCGAATTTTTAGTTCAAGAGGATTGTCAGGAGATAAAGATAGATAAAACAAGGCTTCAAAGGATAACTACCTAATTAGGCATAAAACTTAGAAATGGCCCTCATGAAGAAAAGACAAACGGAAAAAGTGAGAAATATAATAGATGTAAAAATAAAACCAATCTAAATAGGTAGGTACAATAATACAATTTAAAGCAAAAGGTTGTAAAAAGTTCAAAGAAAAAATTAAATTACCTAAGTAAAGAAATATTGAAAACGGAGTCAATGGATAAGGTGAAAAACAAAGTCGTGCTAACTTACCTATTAGAAGAAACCACCAAATATATTGAACAATTTACCTACATAGAGATACGAGTATGAGAGAAAATCAAATAAACCAACATAAGAAAGCAGTATTCAAAAGAAGTAAAGAAGATAAGTAGGTACCAACCTACGTATTTAGACGAAAAAGAACCAAGTAAATAAATGAGTAAAATGAAATAAACAGGTAAAGATAGGCAATATTTAAAACAAGCAGGATAAAAGCAGATTTGTGATTAATGTTGCAAGTAACGAAAGTGCTAATCTCAGTAATCATTCAATGAAGATGACCTCAGCAGGTGCCTCTCCTATGTATGAGGTAGTTGTCAGTGGCGCAGAAGGGCAAGTGGTTCAATGGTCGGTTGCCAATCATGAGACCCGGGTTCGATCTCCTCCCGAGTAGGAAATATGGAGCTAGGAAAAGCGTATGGAATTTTTCAATTGTAACTGAGACATTGCAGTTTTTTCGCATGAACTAGTCTAATTTTTGCGTAGGTTTCTGTTAACTACATTGTTATTCTCAGTGTAATTCCACTTAAACACGACGGAAAAGGAATCGTTTATAACAAGGAGACCTCAATGATAGAATACTTTGTAAGAAGGTTAGTAAATATCAGACTTTCTGATAGACAGTCAGAAGGTGTGTGTGGGCGGGGGGAGGGATATTCAGACCTAGGTCCGTCTGACCGTCTGGGACCTCAAACTATTTCCGCCACACTATTTCCTTCAGGCGGTCTGAGCGTGAGTAGTACACATTAGATTAAGAAGGTTGGTAGGATAGAATAGAATACCTTGTTTATCCTGCTCGAATGAGACTAAAAAGTCCCTTTACCCCAGCAGTCTAAACAAGGTCTCGTGTATTCTATGGGTTTAACATGGTACAATACATAATTAATACCTACAATAGACCTTGCCTAATTATATATATATAAAAAAGATAATAATAATAATAATAATAATAATAATAATAATAATAATAATAATAAAAATAATAATAATAATGAGAAGAAGATGCTAATTTACTATTCATTCGATAGATATGAATAGTAGGTATTCTTTCTGGTGGATGTGCCAAATGCACTTTCGCAGAACTAAAGTTAACACACGTCACTGCTTTTCTAAATATGTTTTGTACGCAAATTCTAAAGAGGTGCAATATACGGGTACATACCTATCATCCTCAATAGGGACATGAATATTGTAGGTGCCTGGTTAGGAAGGTAAGTACTGCACCCATGAAGGTAGGTACCTATTTCGAGCAAATCAGCGGTAGTGTACCTAATACTTCCTACTTGTAGGTACATGTGTAGGTACCTAGTCATCAAATATTAACATACAAACATATGGCACCTATAATTTGGTATCCTAATATAAGCACTTAGGTGCTTAGCTGGAAAGAGTCTGCAGTACTGATCAAACATTTTTTGTTGTGAATAATTAGGTAGGTTGTTTGTTAAAAAGGTACCTACCTATGCTTATGTTGAGTATGTAATGTAATAGGTAAAATTTAACAAATTTAATAATGTGCCTTATACCCATGCCCCATGTTAAACCTTTGTTAAATCTCGTGAAAAGAGAACTTGGCGAACTAGGTATGTACTCAATTCTCAAACTAATACGAAATGAAAGTGATTGATCATCATTTGGGGTCCCATTTCCCCGAATTTGAACATTTCAAAACGTTTGTAGTTCTACAAAGATTAGCAAAAAGGTCAAAGCCGAGTCAACAATGATTGGAAATAGTAAAGCGTTATCAGTAGGTATAGTCAGCTCAAAACACCATCAGATCAATATGGATTCCCAATTGAGAGGCCATTAGGCTAATTCTAGGTGATAGCTATTAAATGTAGGTAAATTTATTGATTGTATATGTAGGTGCCTTATAATGGGTTTCCCTGGACACCTAATTCTAGGTACTGTGCGTGGGTTAAACCCTTAGCAGTTATATAATACAAACATATGACGTTGTAGGTACCCCTTAATCCTTATTCCATTTCTCATTCCATTTCTTATTCCATTCCTTATTCCATTTCTTATTCCATTCCTTATTCCATTTCTTATTCCATTTATTATTCCATTCCTTATTCCAATCCTTATTCCATTTCTTATTCCATTCCTTATTTCATTCCTTATTCCATTTCTTATTCCATTCCTTATTCCATTTCCTATTCCATTTCTTATTCTTCTTAACTGTAAGTCGTTTTCTAACCCTTTTTCTAGCTTTCAATCCAAACTAAAGAGGATTTTCACCCCCTTGAATGATTTTGGAAGGCAGTGAGTGGGGTTCTCAATTTCCATTTCAGGAAATACATTTATGATACAGATTACAGACCTACGTAAGTACATTATACCTACCCAAGTACTGAGGTCTGAGACATACACTATTACAACACTTAAAAAATCAAAAAGCAAAGCAAATTCAACGAATTTTTTTCAAGGCTTTCCTAGCAGGATTCTACAGAGCTCTTTCACCCAATCAATTCAAGGCTAAACAAACACCACAAGCTTTTATACCTTCTTAACTAGGAATTAGGAATCAGGCCAGCCACTCAGTATCAGGTAGACCTTTTCAGCCGTACCTACCTGTAAGGTCTACCTGATAGTGAGGGCCTTAGGAATTAAACCAACTTACCCGATCATCACCAGGTCGGAAAAACATCCAATCGCCATCCGAATCAATCTCGGGAGCTCCACACGTCACAAAACTGAACAAAAAAATCACCAAAATCACGAAATTCAACGGGCAAAAACGGATACACATCGCGCGGGTTACTCAATCAAGGCACGCAACTGTGGAACATATTGGACAAACGAGTTTATCAACGGAGAATGGTTGTTCCGAGGTCGGAAAAACATCCAATCCCCATCCGAATCAATCTCGGGGGCTCCACACGTCACAAAACTGAACACAAAAATCACCAAAACCACGAAATTCAACGGGCAAAAACGGATACACATCGCGCGGGTTACTCAATCAAGGCACGCAACTGTGGAACATATTGGACAAACGAGTTTATCAACGGAGAATGGTTGTTCCGAATCTAGATTTTTCAGGACTTATCACGATTGGACCATTTATCTATTACATTCGCCTCCACACAATATTAACCGTGTACAAACCGTGAGGGATATGTTCTGTGCCAGAACACTATAATAAATCGATAAATTGGTTTTTCTTTCTTCAGATGAAAAATAAATGGTTGTAGTGTCGGCGAGTTGGGCCACTCACGCGGTCTGACAGATCTAGGTCTGTCAGAATCCCGGAAATTGCAATGTGTCGCGGAAAAAGCTTCCGGTTTCAGTCTTTAGATCGTCTGAGAGACCTAGAAGTCGGAGGCTTTTTCCGCCACATACTTTCCGGCGCCGGCGGTCTGACAGACCTAGGTTTGTCCGGGCGTAAATCACCAGCTTTGGAGAATCGGCGTAGCGCGGTGGCCGGAGCTGTTAATAGAGATAGTTTACACTTCCCCCATTTTTCCCCATGGTCAGCCATCACTGCGATGTTATAGGGATCAAGCACATGGGGAAGACCAAGACTGAGATGACTCCATATGAATTTTCTGTGGAAAATGTGACTACCTGCTCCCTACTTCAGGATCCGTCACTGATTTTCGCGTACGATTTTTCCTTTGACCAGTGGCCTCTCAGATGTAATATGCTATTGCATCATACGCTCTTCTAATTATTTATCTGATTGTGATCAGAGCACTAGGCGTATTGACATGAGTACCTATCCTATTTGATCTGGAGGAATAATACGTGGAAGATGTGTTTGAACACTTTGTATGTCAAGCCCAAAATTGCAACTATCCCTAGGGATCAAAGTTGTCTAGCTGGGGGACATAAATGGGGAGCAGACCAGCGAACCAACCTATAGCTCGCTGGTAATTAAAAGAGGGTTTACATGTCTTCAAAAGAACAAGATGATGGATGTTGATCGCACATCCATGTATGTAGTTCAGAACGAGCTAGAGAAACCTGGCTGGAAACCATCATATCCCCGGCTTTAGCTAAGATTAACAGTTCTCCCTAATCGGGATCGTAATCTGGTTTTAAAATTTGGCCCTTAGTGAGGCTCAAATCGTCTTGTATGCTCAAATCTTGGCCAACTGCGATAAGTCCTGTACGGAGCTACAATCTGCCTATTCAATCAAGTAAAAGGTAGATACTTCGCAGAATCCTACCTAATGAAGTGAGAGACTTCATTCATACCTAGCATAACGAAGATTAATTCGCAATAGTAGGTAAACAAGCTACGCACGGTGATGAATCTGACTTCTAAACATCATTGGAAACATAGATGAAGCATGCTGTGAACACGTTTACGTTACACTTGTAGGTAGTTTTCTTACTACTTCTTTAGTTTTCTTACTAGTTCTCTGGTTTTCTTGCTAGAAAAATCAATAATAGTAGGTACCATGTCTTTATCTTCTATTTATAGATTTTATAGTGTCCTCTTGGTCACGTCAGCATATGGAGTCCATCCAATTTACTCGGCGTGCGTTTACGGACTTTCCCGTACAAGACTTGGAGAAAAACATCTTGAACCTCAACAGTACAATGAAGTTGGAAGGTAATGGCCAGAAAGGTGAGAGAAATCCGGACAGGAAATATACGTACCTCTCTACCTTGTTAGCCGACCAGGCGACCAGTTTGACCAAAATTGGAACCCCTTGTTCCACACTTGGTCCAAAAGTTTGGCGAAGTCACGGACCCCGGATTGTCCAACCATGGGAGTTGCCGAGACCTCCAGAGTTCCAACTGATATGCGTCACAGATTCGATTCGGCTCACTGAAGATACCGATCAATCCACCACCTGAACGTGGACCCCTAAGGCCAGCCACTCACTATCAGCTACCTGATCAGGTCCGCCTGTCAAGTCTACCTGATAGTGTGTGTTCTCATCAAGTATCTGGTAGACCCGGACAGGCGGACCATTTCAGCCGTACCTATCAGGTCTACCTGATAGTGTGTGTGTGTGTATGCTCATCAGGTAATTAGATAAACCATTAGAGCCGAGGAATTGGTTTAAATTTAATCCTCCGGTCCCTCCATTTCCTCCGAAGGCCGAGGCTAAACTACCAAAGTTGGGCATTCCACCACTACCTCCCCCTCCAAAGCCTCCTAGATTCCCGACAACAACAGCAAGAAAAACAAAACTTACCTCTGTCGTTAGTGTCAGTTGTCATCAGATCAAGCAGCGAATGTCAAAAGGCTCAATGTCAAAATCACGTCACTCTCACATGACGCTGTCCAATCTAAAAGTGACTGATTCTGTAGTGACATCGATGTCACAATAACACAAGACGTTTTTGATTCCATGTTAATGATGTTTATAATTGCACTTTTGTTTACTTTGTGGTGATAAGATTGTGGAGTAAAATGTTCAAATTAGTCCTGATGAGTTTCCCCTCCACTACTTGCAGGAGCGGGGGAACCACCTCCGCCTCTATTGAATAAAGAGTCTATCTTGCTGTTGAAGCTAGGGTCGAATTTACTGCCGATTTCTTTAAATTTATTCAAATTTCCTTGATCGAAAATGTCTGAGAGAGATAAATCGTCTTTCGATATATTCTTCTTGGTCAAAGTCTCTTCCACAACTGGTTTAAGTTCGGTGGCAGGGGCAGCTCTAGTTTGTCGTCTTAATATCGCAGGAGCACTACCGATGTCGGCTAGGGCAGATATGTTATTCGCGCCAATATCGTACATATCCGGTTTGTACATCCACACTTCGTAAATATGTTCAACTGGAACCGGCACGTTTCCATTGAAACCCTTTTTAATCAAATCGCGATCACCAATTTTCATCACAGCATCTTGTACCGCGGAGATTTTGGTGTCCTGAAATGAAGAATTGGTTTGTTAGGCACTTTGGTTTTCTAAAGCACAATACATTTATTATTGGCGAATGTCTCTCTATGATCAAACCCAATTCAGTTGATATTCAAGAGTTAAGGGAGCCCTAAGTGGGTCTGGAATGTCAAATCAGGTCTTAAAAAAACTGATCAGCAAAATTTTCTTTATGCGCTGAACATCCGAAAAGATGTCCGCAAAGTTCGTTCTCGGAACCACTAAGTTTCTCCTATCCTGTCTTGCTTCTCTCTTCGCTTTCGTGTCGATAAGACCTTAACAGTTACAGTTCCCTCTATCAAACCTCTTTTTGAACTGTCTTATGATATAAAACCATCCTGGACCCCTCCCCCCTTAGACTAACCACATGCCCTACTTACCCGTTTGGTATTGGTATAAGTATTGCCATCGGCTATAATAAACGCCCTATATGTCACTGCGACCTGATTAGATCTTTTGTCACTATAATACCTACCCTTTTAATGGTTCCTGACTTCAACTCTTTCCCGTCCATATAGATTTGCCACAGACTATCAGCAGGTCTCCAGGCCAAACACAAGTAGTGATTCAGACCGTCTGACAGCTGCTTAACCCTGACGTCACCCATGAGGACATCCTTGACGAAGAACGCCACACGAGACTTTTCCACTTTCAACGTCAGCCGAAACAGGTCGGCATTGCTGGTCCTGTCTGAAATTGAAAAGGATATGAAGATATAAGGCTTTCATAAAGAAGGGCCTGATAATAACCAAATTTTTGGAGACTAGCCTAGAACAAAGGAGAAAATGAATCTCAAAGGGATGGGGGGGGTGTCAAGTTAACACAACTAGACGAAGAACGCCACACGAGACTTTTCCACTTTCAACGTCAGCCGAAACAGGTCGGCATTGCTGGTCCTGTCTGAAATTGAAAAGGATTTGAAGATATAAGGCTTTCATAAGGAAGGGCCTGATAATAACCAAATTTTTGGAGACTAGCCTAGAACAAAGGAGAAAAATGAATCTCAAAGAGAGGGGGGGTGTCAAGTTAACAGAACTATCTCTCAGGGGGCTTGCCGCCACCCTAAATACGGCCTTGATGTCAGACGGTTTGAGCGTAAGTGGCCGACATTTTCCCCATTTTCTTTTCGGCCAAGGTAAGGAATTTTACCCTAAAGGAGTGTTCAAACATAGTCGACCGGCCGGCCATCGACCGACGAAGTGAATCTATGCTATCGAGGCAGTGTGGACAGTTCAGTCGACATCGACTGGTGTCGATCGACGGCCGGTCGACTATGTGCGGACACATTTTCTGAAAAGTTGACCACAATGGTTTGGTACGTACCTACATAAGACAGCACGTTGAACTCATGCTGTCCCTGAGGGTTGGTCGGAAGAGTCACCGACAGCAAGGCGCAAGACATCCATGAGTCTTCCTTCTTGGGACTCCAGTCTGGCTCGTAGGTAAAAACCTGGAAAATAGATTTAAACGTTGGTAAAAACCTGGAAAATAGTTTGAGTGGCCGACATTTTCCCCATTTTCTTTTCGGCCAAGGTAAGGAATTTTACCCTAAAGGAGTGTTCAAACATAGTCGACCGGCCGGCCGTCGATCGACGAAGTGAATCTATGCTATCGAGGCAGTGTGGATTGGGATAAACCTATACTCCAGTGAGTAGGTTCGAGTTCCAGGTAATACGAGAAAATATTATCTTCGTACCTACCCCGCAAAACAGGTATAGATAAAATCGATCAACTTACCTCTCAAATGTAAAATTTACGTTGAAGCGCCTCCAAAATTGGTTGTTCACACTTTCACAGATTATTCAAATTTTCCACGACACAACTCTAGATTCTAGATAACAACTGAGAATTGTGACTCACTCGCACGTATCACCGTGATTGCGAGATTTGAGTATGAATCGGACACACAGGTCTTGATTTACTCGAATTGGATTTACTTGGTTTTGAAGTTGGTTTAGTAGTCGCTGGTTGCTTTTCCTTATCTTTATCTTTAGTTTCACTACTCAGTACAAATTTTTGTCGATGGTGGGATTCGAACCAGGGACCTTCTGCATGGCAAGCAAGCGCGTTACCACTGGACCAACCGTGCCCCCATAAAACCTGATTAACTGTCAACATGAGATCAGTCTTTGGTAGCCATTGGCTAGTCTAGTTAGATTGGAAGGTAGAGCGTCTACCTTATAACCGCTAGTTCGTGGATTCGCTTTCCGCCCCCGGCCGACTTTATCCGAAACAGATACCTACATGACTAAGGTTTGTTCTCGGAACTGCTGTCTTTCTCTTATCCTGTCTTCCTTCTCTCTTCGCTTTGGGGACGATAAAACCTGAGATAAATCATATAAATATGAAAATAAGCTAGTAAAGAGACCTCTGACTGTATTACTCACCCCATATTCTTGAGTGAATGCTCCCAATCTTTCAAGCTTTGATGCAAAACTGCCTACGCATAGCAGACTCAATAGAGCAAGATTGAGCAGTGATGACATGGTAATTCTAGATGAATTACTGATTATAAGTAGATGATTCACTTAAACAGTCATTCTATTTGGCGCTAAAAGACAGCTATACTTAGGAAAAATAATCGATTTTAATTGCGATAAGGGTGCAATAGTCCTACATATTGGACTCCGCACACAGGAATTTCGTCAGAAAGACCCCCATTCCGTAAAAAATTGGGTTAAGCACTTAAGAATGATTGCTTGCCACAAATATAATTCCCCACTGCCTCTCACAGAATTTTGAGTCGAGTTGGAGTCAATAACCAACACCTTCCAGAATTTCCACAAGAGAACCAGAAACGAAAATGAAAGGGCTTTCTTGCCAAATAAACTACGTATAAATATGATGTCTTTTGGAGCCAGAACTCAAAAACCACAGACATAATCACCCACCACGGCCACCATAAATCAGTTAAAATTAAAAGTTAAAACCAACAGTAGATAAAAAACCAACAGAGACAACAGATAAAACCAACAGCAGCAGATAGACTGCTGGGGTGAAGGGACTTTTTAATCTCATTCGAGCAGGATAAACAAGATATATTCTATTCTACATAGATAACTAGATTATGCCTTCATGTCAAAGTCGTCTCTAAACGAATGAATACAATACGCCTAGCCAATATTGGGAACGCAATCCGCACTACAAAAGAAAAATGTACTGCACAAAACATAACCTACAAAATCCGGCGTAAATATCGCAATAGATTGTTTTTATCACGAAAATAGTATTATCTGAAAGTTTAATGGTTACTGTGATGGTTAGGGACTACAAAAGAAAAATGTACTGCACAAAACATAACCTACAAAATCCGGCGTAAATATCGCAATAGATTGTTTTTATCACGAAAATAGTCTTATCTGAATGGTTACTGTGATGGTTAGGAATATGAATGCTTTTTTTAACGCAAATATCACCTTAGTCTAATACACAGAATCGATGAATAGAGGAACTAAGAAAAACTAATTAATTTATCTAAGAAAAACCACGAAAACAGATAGGACAACAAAAAGAAATTCAACAAATTGAAGCACAAAGACAATGACATCATAAGGAATTCACGGAACTTATTTTCCAATCAAGCATAATGTGCAAAGCTCAAGGTCTTTTAAAACATTAATTAGAAGTATTAGTAGAGTAGAGTCCAAGTTGTTTATTCCGATAACATTCGATTTACGTCTTGGTATGATTTGTAGTGCATTGGAACAACATGACATCAGCATGACTTAGAAAACACTCAAAAAATAAAGAATAGTAGAGTAGAGTCCAAGTTGTTTATTCCGATAACATTCGATTTACGTCTTGGTATGATTTGTAGTGCATTGGAACAACATGACATCACATGACTTAGAAAACACTCAAAAAATAAAGAATTGAACCTTCGAGAGGAACCTTTGTGAAATTAAAACTTGATCTAAAGATCAAACCATTTTAATGCCCAATTTATGAGAGAAAAAGTAGACTTTCTATAAAAGAAGATCACTATTATACTCGTAATAGGACAAATTCTATCAGCAAATACCTAAGGTAAGATTAGGTAGGTATTATCATCACAGTCAAGAAGAAACAATTTAACGCCCGAAATGAAGGATCTATTGAGGATGTCACAAGAAAAACAAACAAAAAACACATTGAAGAAAATACCATCTTAGATAAATTTCACACGGTAAAATGTTCGAAAAATATCCAATTATTTGGAGAAACTAACCCAAAACGTGAAACTTTTGAAAGGGAGGACCCCTAAGGCCAGCCACTCACTATCAGCTACCTGATCAGGTCCGCCTGTCAAGTCTACCTGATAGTGTGTGTTCTCATCAAGTATCAAGTAGACCTGACAGGCGGACCATTTCAGCCGTATACCTATCAGGTCTACCTGATAGTGTGTGTGTGTGCTCATCCAATGTGTCGCGGAAAAAGCTTCCGGTTTCAGTCTTTAGATCGTCTGAGAGACCTAGAAGTCGGAGGCTTTTTCCGCCACATACTTTCCGGCGCCGGCGGTCTGACAGACCTAGGTTTGTCCGGGCGTAAATCACCAGCTTTGGAGAATCGGCGTAGCGCGGTGGCCGGAGCTGTTAATAGAGATAGTTTACACTTCCCCCATTTTTCCCCATGGTCAGCCATCACTGCGATGTTATAGGGATCAAGCACATGGGGAAGACCAAGACTGAGATGACTCCATATGAATTTTCTGTGGAAAATGTGACTACCTGCTCCCTACTTCAGGATCCGTCACTGAGAGAATCGGCGTAGCGCGGTGGCCGGAGCTGTTAATAGAGATAGTTTACACTTCCCCCATTTTTCCCCATGGTCAGCCATCACTGCGAAGTTATAGGGATCAAGTACATGGGGAAGACCAAGACCGAGATGGCTCCATATGAATTTTCTGTGGAAAATGTGAGTACCTGCTCCCTACTACGGGATCCGTCACTGGTTTTCGCGTACGATTTTTCCTTTGACCAGTGGCCTCTCAGATGTAATATGCTATTGCATCATACGCTCTTCTAATTATTTATCTGATTGTGATCAGAGCACTAGGCGTATTGACATGAGTACCTATCCTATTTGATCTGGAGGAATAATACGTGGAAGATGTGTTTGAACACTTTGTATGTCAAGCCCAAAATTGCAACTATCCCTAGGGATCAAAGTTGTCTAGCTGGGGGACATAAATGGGGAGCAGACCAGCGAACCAACCTATAGCTCGCTGGTAATTAAAAGAGGGTTTACATGTCTTCAAAAGAACAAGATGATGGATGTTGATCGCACATCCATGTATGTAGTTCAGAACGAGCTAGAGAAACCTGGCTGGAAACCATCATATCCCCGGCTTTAGCTAAGATTAACAGTTCTCCCTAATCGGGATCGTAATCTGGTTTTAAAATTTGGCCCTTAGTGAGGCTCAAATCGTCTTGTATGCTCAAATCTTGGCCAACTGCGATAAGTCCTGTACGGAGCTACAATCTGCCTATTCAATCAAGTAAAAGGTAGATACTTCGCAGAATCCTACCTAATGAAGTGAGAGACTTCATTCATACCTAGCATAACGAAGATTAATTCGCAATAGTAAACAAGCTACGCACGGTGATGAATCTGACTTCTAAACATCATTGGAAACATAGATGAAGCATGCTGTGAACACGTTTACGTTACACTTGTAGGTAGTTTTCTTACTACTTCTTTAGTTTTCTTACTAGTTCTCTGGTTTTCTTGCTAGAAAAATCAATAATAGTAGGTACCATGTCTTTATCTTCTATTTATAGATTTTATAGTGTCCTCTTGGTCACGTCAGCATATGGAGTCCATCCAATTTACTCGGCGTGCGTTTACGGACTTTCCCGTACAAGACTTGGAGAAAAACATCTTGAACCTCAACAGTACAATGAAGTTGGAAGGTAATGGCCAGAAAGGTGAGAGAAATCCGGACAGGAAATATACGTACCTCTCTACCTTGTTAGCCGACCAGGCGACCAGTTTGACCAAAATTGGAACCCCTTGTTCCACACTTGGTCCAAAAGTTTGGCGAAGTCACGGACCCCGGATTGTCCAACCATGGGAGTTGCCGAGACCTCCAGGGTTCCAACTGATATGCGTCACAGATTCGATTCGGCTCACTGAAGATACCGATCAATCCACCACCTGAACGTGAACCCCTAAGGCCAGCCACTCACTATCAGCTACCTGATCAGGTCCGCCTGTCAAGTCTATACCTGATAGTGTGTGTTCTCATCAAGTATCAAGTAGACCTGACAGGCGGACCATTTCAGCCGTACCTATCAGGTCTACCTGATAGTGAGTGTGTGTGTGCTCATCAGGTATAAGGTAGACCTGATCAGGTGTACCTGTCAGGTCTACATGATAATAATGATAGTGAGTGGCTGGCCTAGCATGGTCCATTGGACATGGACTCAAGTTACATTTAATAGCTGTTACCTATGTAGAATTATTAATTTAGATGAATATTATAACTGCGAACCATTTGATTGGTAATTAGCGTCAAGGCACGTTGGAACACCTGTGTTGGAACAGTCGGGCGTGGCGCGTGTCTGGATGAGTGACCAGAAACGTCCTGTGCAGCTGTTTGAATCTGGAGTGTGTTAGAATCAGGTGAGAATATGTCCACACATAATCGACCGGCCATCGATCCACATCGATCGACGGTCGTCGATTATGTGTGGACACATTTTGGCCCCGGTCAAACTCAGCTTAAGGACGGCTCGGTCAAATTTTTCAAACAAGGTTGAGGACAAAACTTCATACCTATCTGGGTTGGGATTGGTGCGCCCCTATGTACATATGTGGCCCGCGAAGTAGCTCCCAATGTACCAAGTGGCCCGCATACTTACCTAATAAATGTACTCGTAGCTGGTTATATTACCAGTAATTTGCATTCTAGTACCAAGTAACCAAGGTAGATATCTTCTCTGGGGCCTCTAGGTACCTCCGACGAGCTACAAGTAAGATCAATGGTATCCAGATCACAAAATCTGGACCTTGAAATGATCTGAAACATTCTGAACTACATTAGACAGGTACTAAAGTTTAACCTTGTCTTAAGTGTAACACACCTTAGGATTTGAAACAATAGGAGAGAACTGTGAATACACAAGTGGCCCGCATACTTACCTAATAAATGTACTCGTAGCTGGTTATATTACCAGTAATTTGCATTCTAGTACCAAGTAACCAAGGTAAATTTCTTCTCTGGGGCCTCTAGGTACCTCCGACGAGCTACAAGTAAGATCGATGGTATCCAGATAACAAAATCTGGACCTTGAAATGATCTGAAACATTCTGAACTACATTAGATGGGTACTAAAGTTTAACCTTGTCTTAAGTGTAACACACCTTAGTAAGAATAGTAAGATTTGAAACAATAGGATAGAATTCTGAATATGGAATCACGGAACTTCATGAAGATACCTAAGTAGAAGGAAGTATGTACCTACCATCATGTCATGTACTTACACCTACCTGCCTACCTAAGATGCAGACAGAGGTTCCGTAATTTTATAGGAACACGGAAAGAATAATTTTATTAACACGTTCACCGCCAAAGCCTTTTCGAGTATGTGCTCCAGCTGGCCACGCTGATTTTGAACACTTGCTCAATTTGGGCTGAAACCCACATATGGGGTTCACTGTCATTGCTCATTTTGAGCTGAATTCCATTTTTGGGTTTCATATCTTAGTCCTACAAAATAGCTGAATACCGCGTGGCGGTTTCGTTTTCAATGTATTTCTTATAGGAATCCGCATTAGTCCCACAGTAGTGATGCAATTGCTAAAGCAGTGAATGCTAAAATTGCTAAACCGATGGAACTGGGGTTCGAATACCAAAAGCGGCATAAACTAATAATCCATAAATCCTTGGAGAAATTTAGAAAAATAAATCCTATTATCCTACCCCTCTATCTATCCTCTATCCTTGTCAGTTTCGAATGCATTCGGTGAACCTCTATCTTTTTTTCAGCCTGGTTCGTTTTCTGGAGCAGACGTTCACGTCGACTATCATGGTGGACTTTCTCCATGCGGTCACCTCGCTGAGTTTCGCGCTGTTTCATTTCCAAACCGCCCAGGGTTTGGTAGAATTCACCAAGATGTACGTGTTCCTTATAGTGTGTATTCTGCATCAGTTCCTTAACAACTATTTCGGAGAGATTATGAAAAGTGAATGAAAAAGAGAAAGAAGGCCGAGGGAGAAAAAAGTTAGGGCTTTTCAGAACGAGAAAGGAAAGGGCAAGGGAGATAAAGGAAATGGTGGAGGAGCAAGGAAAGGGGGAGAACAAGGAAAAGGGGTGGAGGGGAAAGGAAAGAGTGGAAGAGTGAGGAAAGAAACGAAGAGTAAGGAAAGGTAGGAAAGAGACGAAGAGTAAGGAAAGGGTAAGGGAGAGAAAGAAAAGGGTAGGATGGAGCAAGAAAGTGGGGGAGCCCATCAGATCAATATGTATTCCCAATTGAGAGGCTAATTATAGGTGATAGCTGTTAAATGTAGGTAAATTTCTTGATTGTATAGGTGCCTAATGGGTTTCCCTGGACACCTAATTCTAGGTACCTACTGTGCGTGGGTTAAATCCTTAGCAGTTATATAATACATATGACGTTGTAGGTACCCCTTAATCCTTATTCCATTTCTTGTTCCATTCCTTATTCCATTTCTTATTCCATTCCTTATTCCACTTCTTATTCCATTCCTTATTCCATTTCTTATTCCATTCCTTATTCCACTTCTCATTCCATTCCTTATTCCATTTCTTATTCCATTCCTTATTCCATTCCTTATTCCATTTCTTATTCCATTCCTTATTCCATTCCTTATTCCATTTCTTATTTTTCTTAACTGTAAGTCGTTTTCTAACCCTTTTTCGAGCCTTCAATTCACCCAAAAGAGGATTTTCAGCCCCTTGAAGGATTTTGAAAGTCAGTAGTGGTGTTCTCAATTTCCTTTTCAGGAAATACATTTATGATACAGATTACAGACCTACGTACGTACCTGAAACCTACCCAAGTACTGAGGTCTGAGACATACACTATTACAACACTTAAAAAATCAAAAAGCAAAGCAAATTCAACGAATTTTTTTCAAGGCTTTCCTAGCAGGATTCTACAGAGCTCTTTCACCCAATCAATTCAAGGCTAAACAAACACCACAAGCTTTTATACCTTCTTAACTAGGAATTAGGAATCAGGCCAGCCACTCAGTATCAGGTAGACCTTTTCAGCCGTACCTACCTGTAAGGTCTACCTGATAGTGAGGGCCTTAGGAATTAAACCAACTTACCCGATCATCACCAGGTCGGAAAAACATCCAATCGCCATCCGAATCAATCTCGGGAGCTCCACACGTCACAAAACTGAACAAAAAAATCACCAAAATCACGAAATTCAACGGGCAAAAACGGATACACATCGCGCGGGTTACTCAATCAAGGCACGCAACTGTGGAACATATTGGACAAACGAGTTTATCAACGGAGAATGGTTGTTCCGAATCTAGATTTTTCAGGACTTAGGTATCGAATCTCGATTGGTTTGTCTATTACATTCGCCTCCACACAATATTAACCGTGTACAAACCGTGAGGGATATGTTCTGTGCCAGAACACTATAATAAATCGATAAATTGGTTTTTCTTTCTTCAGATGAAAAATAAATGGTTGTAGTGTCGGCGAGTTGGGCCACTCACGCGGTCTGACAGATCTAGGTCTGTCAGAATCCCGGAAATTGCAATGTGTCGACAAAAAAATCACCAAAATCACGAAATTCAACGGGCAAAAACGGATACACATCGCGCGGGTTACTCAATCAAGGCACGCAACTGTGGAACATATTGGACAAACGAGTTTATCAACGGAGAATGGTTGTTCCGAATCTAGATTTTTCAGGACTTATCACGATTGGTGTGTGGGTGGAAAAGTGGAGTGACCGCGCATCGCTCCCTCTGTAAAATAATAGAGAAAATCCATGGTTAGATGGTTACCTAGGAGTCTTAAGGGTATTTATTTCCATTTCACTGTGTAGGTTTGTTAGTACACACTTGCACGATGTACCTATACCTATCGGAAAGTAGGTAATGAAATCGATCTGCAGATTTTAAAAAAAATCACAAAATTGGTGGAAATATGTATTTTAAGGTCCGGGGACTTACTGTATTTTGATTACTCCAAAGGTGATTTTTTTTACTCCTTGGTCTGCAAACCAGCACACAATACGCGTAAAACAATTGCCCATTAGATACATAAATTTTATCTGTCTATACCCCCGCCCCCCTTCGGTAGGCCAGTTCTCCTTGAAAGCGCCCTGTAAAAACCATCAAATCAACCAAGCTCAACCCCCTCTGAAAACCAACACAAAACTCCAACCAATCCCGTTCAATTTCGAGGAAACAAGAGAGGGGGGCGAAAAAATAACCGCGCCTTGCGGAGCCCAAATGTAGGCCACCCGGATAGGCAACACGCAACACACGTGACGTCACGTGTCGGAGGTCAGAATTGACACGTGTCGGTTTTCCAGTCTCGCTTCCCCATTCATGAAAAATCAATGGCGACATTTCCCAGCGATATGCGAGGCCTGTGTGTGCTTGGAGAGCTCTCATTGATAAAAGCGACCTTCGTTCTCCATTGAGTTGATGTTGCCCGGGAAATTCTTGCTTGCCGCATCGTGCTGTTGTGGGGCTGTGAGCTGTCAGTCAGAAGTTTAAGCCTACAGATTCAGAGTCTCATGACAATGTGCGCTAAAGGTATTGGGTAGGTAGTAGGTATCTTTGGTTGAAAAATGTTTGAACTATCTTTTACTATGGCTTACCTTCGTTCTCCATTGAGTTGATGTTGCCCGGGAAATTCTTGCTTGCCGCATCGTGCTGTTGTGGGGCTGTGAGCTGTCAGTCAGAAGTTCAAGCCTACAGATTCAGAGTCTCATGACAATGTGCGCTAAAGGTATTGGGTAGGTATCTTTGGTTGAAAAATGTTTGAACTATCTTTTACTATGGCTTACCATCATGGAATTTTTTATATCTACCTATAACATACGTACTCCACACACGTAACAAAGTTCAAGATCAGAATCTTAACCAGAGGTCAAGGTAGAACTTCAAAAATATAATACTCCCTCGCGGGCATATGTTATTTGTTATTAAATTAGTACTTGGCAGTGAGAATAATGTTTCATTCATCGATACCTATCCCATATCCTTTCTGTCTGACGTGTGATGTAGGTATCTCTCTCTCTCTCTCTCTCTCTCTCTCTCTCTCTTACCTGTTTGGTTGGTAAGTTATGGCTCTTTGTAGTCTCCATTGACGTAGAAAATCAGTAATAAGCACCCTGATGGTCTGATGGTTAGGTACTCATTTGGAAGATTTGATTTCTCGTACTTTGACTCGTCCACTGTGGTCCCATCTGCAATTCAATTCTTAGATTTCTTAGTGCCAATGCTATCTGATGTGCTATTTCCAGAGCAAGTGTCACAGAGTCGGGTATCTATAGGTATCTAAATAACGCTAATATGGAAGTCATTATGTTAATCTTCATTTTGCATTTCAGCCATTTGTAAGTTTGTTTCGTCTTCCTTTTCTTCTTCTTTTCCTCCTCCTTCTCTTCCTTCTTCTTCTTCTTTTTCTTTTTCTTCACCTTCTCCTTCTTCCTCCTCCTTCTTCTTCTTCCTCTTCTTCTACTACTATTTGTACATATATACTTCTTTTCCTTTTCCTTTTCCTCCTCCCCCCTCCTCTTCTTTTTCAACCGAAAATCTTCCTAACAGTCTTTCTTTCTTGTTCTAATTTTCAATGTTCTCTACTATCATGCTGTTTCCAGGTGCAGACCGGTCTACAGATGATCTACAAAGTTTAGAGTTCACCAAACAGGTTGTGCTGGAAACCCAGGAGAACAGTTTGGACAGAGAGGTGATTGATGATGGCGAGTATTATTATTCTTCCTCTCCGGCACCTTATCCGTCACGTAAGTTAAACACCCTGTATAGAACAGAGAATTGTGTCTTAAGGCCTGTTACCACTTGTAGTGAGTTTCATCCGATTTTTTCCCGAATGTCCTGTAGGTAATGCCAATTTAAATGAGAGTGTTCCTACTAAACACGACACGATTTTTTTCCGAACGACACAAAATGTCCTTGTAGGCAATGTAATTTAAATGGGAGTGCTCCGACACTAGGCGGGGGGGCTGCGATCCCAATGGCCCGCGAGTGTAGCTCCCAATGTACCAAGTGGCCCGCATACACATGGAAGTTGGAAAGCCCTGTCTTAGAAAGTTTCCATCAGATGATTCTTTCAGAACTAATAAATGTACCTACTCGTAGCTGGTCGTATTAGCAGTAATTTGCATTCTAGTACCAAGTAACCAAGGTAGATTTCTTCTCTGGAGCCTCTAGGTACCTCCGACGAGCTACAAGTAAGATCAATGGTATCCAGATCACAAAATCTGGACCTTGAAATGATCTGAAACATTCTGAACTACATTAGACACTAGACAGGTACTAAAGTTTAACCTTGTCTTAAGTGTAACACACCTTAGGATTTGAAACAATAGGAGAGAAGTCTGAATAATAGGTAGGTACTCTGAATATGGAATCACGGAACTTCATGTAGATACCTAAGTAGAAGGAAGTATGTACCTACCATGTCATGTACTTACACCTACCTGCCTACCTAAGATGGTCATTGTTGAATTGTTCTTGGGATAAGACTAGGCAGACAGAGGAACAGAGGTTCCGTAATTTTATAGGAACACGGAAAGAACAATTTTATTAATACAATAGAATGGTCCCACAGTAGTGATGCAATTGCTCAAGCAGTGAATGCTAAAATTGCTAAACCGATGGAACTGGGGTTCGAATACCAAAAGCGGCATAAACTAATATAATCCATAAATCCATAGAGAAATATTTAGAAAAATTCTGAGACAATTGAGAAATCCTACCTATTATCCTACCCCTCTATCTATCCTCTGTCCTTGTCAGTTTCGAATGTATTCGGTGAATGAAAAAGAGAAAGAAGGCCGAGGGAGAAAAAAGTTAGGGCTTTTCAGAACGAGAAAGGAAAGGGCACCTCACCCCTATACCTTCACTGCATATACTGCATTTCACCGTTCACGCTACATAAGTACAACTTTCATGATATATAGGTAGGTAGGTACATATAGATACCTAGATAATCTTGTTTTGTATTTACCTATTAGCTACCTTCCTATCCGCACCTATTTGTATTCCAAGAGATAGGTAGGTAGGTAGGTAGGTAGGTAGGTAGGCCTTTACCCCTACAACTAATGTCGACGGTGACGTTTATAACCATTGAGACTTCAGCAGTATTACCTAGGACCGTTTTTAAAATTTAGCTCCATATAAGGCTCCGTCCTTTTTTTTTTCTTCTTCTTCTTCTTCTTCTTCTTCTTCTTCCTCTTCTTCTTCAAGTGTCGGATTAAACTAGGTACAAAGGTAAGGATCAGTGTATTGAAATCTGCGAGTTGTAGATATACCTGCCTGATGTTCTTTACTTATACGCTCCGACACTAGGCTTGGCTCCTGCTTTTTCCACCATGTCTTTTTCGAAGGAAAGTTGTAAATGTACCTACCTACCTATATTTAGGACAAAACGACAAGAAGAGGTTAATCCGTATGTAGGACAAGAAGGGGTTAAATCTTCACCTCGCTGAGTTTCGCGCTGTTTCATTTCCAAACCGCCCAGGGTTTGGTAGAATTCACCAAGATGTACGTGTTCCTTATAGTGTGCATTCTGCATCAGTTCCTTAACAACTATTTCGGAGAGATTATGAAATATTCGGTAAGTATACAAAGAGCACTCACTGACTCTCAACCCGGAAGTGCTGGGTTCGAATCTATTTTACCTACGCTTTAAGTAGAGAGTCTGGTATTATTTTGGCCTCGGAAACGTGTAATTTTGTCATTTTTCACTTAACCAGAAAGTCCAAAGAGCACTCACTGACTCTCAACCCGGAAGTGCTGGGTTCGAATCTATTTTACCTACGCTTTAAGTAGAGAGTCTGGTATTATTTTTCCCTCGGAAACGTGTAATTTTGTCATTTTTCACTTAACCAGAAAGTTAGCCATGGTAGGTAACTAACTGTCCATGTCACCAAAAGCTAAAGTGGTACCCACTTTCTAACAACTTAGCAAGACAATCATAATGCTTATACACGTACATATTATTATGTATGTGGCTATCCATAAAGGTAACTGAAGGAAGAAATAAAAGCAATATGAATATTGAAGGAACAAAACCTCTAATATTACAGTACTTTCTAGAAAAATTCGCTAGGCACCTACCGACTAGATAATTGAAGTGGTACCCACTTTCTAACAACTTAGCAAGACAATCATAATGCTTATACACGTACATATTATTATGTATGTGGCTATCCATAAAGGTAACTGAAGGAAGAAATAAAAGCAATATGAATATTGAAGGAACAAAACCTCTAATATTACAGTACTTTCTAGAAAAATTCGCTAGGCACCTACCGACTAGATAATTGAATAGAACAGAATATACCTTGTTTATCCTGCTCGAATGAGACTAAAAAGTCCCTTTACCCCAGCAGTCTAAATAAGGTCATAGATCGTAAGATTGTAAATTGTACTAAATAAACAGGTGTAGGACTTGTGGTTTGAGATGTTTGTGTTCGAATCCCGTCAAAATTTCCACTTTGGGCTTTGTGTGAGTCGTTTTCATTAGCTTACTAAAAAGTCCCTTTACCCCAGCAGTCTAAATAAGGTCATAGATCGTAAGATTGTAAATTGTACTAAATAAACAATAAATAAATAAATAAATAAAGGTCTCGTGTATTTTATGGGTTTAACATTTTTGTTATGTGTAATACATACGTAAATGGGGTATATATATATACAGGGTGTCCCAGAATTTATGCTTCAATTGTTTTTCTCGAAGCCTGTTTAAAATTTCGAAAAACAAAAAAACCCGTAACTTTTTGATTTTTAATGCGGATATTTTTGCAATATCGCGATTCGCGAAAATTTTTGCGAAGTCCTTGAAACGGGGGCCAACTTTAAAATCTTAAATAAGAACCCCCTGTTTGTGATAGATCATATTAAAGGTCTTAAGGAACGTAGTACTCTGGTTCAAGTTTGAGCTCGATCCGACAATCAGGGCCGGAGTTATGGCCTA
>NW_007378276.1:0-12500 GCF_000475195.1 Diaphorina citri | reverse complement strand
CAAAAAAAAAAAAAATGTGAAAAAGCTCTCAGCCAAAGGCAAAGTTCTTTCTGAAACGGAGGCCACATATGATTCTTAGCAGTAAATTGGCTGTCACTTACTTACTTCTTGTCAAGCAGGCCGCATGGGCTTAAAACCTCCTTTTGTCAACGCTCTTAAAGTACCTACCTCGATTTTATGCTAATTCTTTCTAATATAAACTGGTTTGGATTGTGATTTCAGGCGGCTGGGTAGCTATGGGTGGAGGAGGCCTATCCAATGTCTCGGTCAAGAAGCTGGAGATCCCACCACCTGGGGACGGAACCCCGCACACTGGGCCCAGCAAGTTCGAGTATGTCATCTACGGGAAGAGGATATCAGACCAGTCGGTAAGTAATAACTAGGAGTTGACAACCTAGATAGCTTGGGTGGTAGCGCGTCTACGATTCCCGCCTGGGGCGGATTTTATCCTGAACGAATAATGGTCGTTCTCGGAACGGCTGGCTTTTTTCTATCCCGTCTTCCTTCTCTCTTCGATTTCAGGACGATAAGACCTTAGCAGTTGTAGTTCTCTCTATCAAAGCTTGGAACTCAGTCCGGCGTGTAACGCTAGCGCGTGACACCCATTTTTTCGTAAATTCACCGTCATTCTCTCGAGCAGCACACTACAATGTATTTTTCTATCTCATTTTAAAACCCAGTCCCCTGTAAACATTTGGTGCTGACAGGATATTCAATCTTGAAGTGAAAGGCTGTGGTGAATGAAAATAAATACGTCTTTTGCGATGAAACTTTGGCCCAGCGGTAATTTCCCAAATAACACTCCCGTACTTTTTTTTTAAGATGAGTGTTCCACCGCCGTTTTTATTTCGTAGCAATGAAACAAGTGCTACATTAGACGCATGTGGCTTGTGTCGTAGCATGGCCATCCCGTAGTATGCCTCTCATAAGATGGGCGATAGCCGTGAGCTACGTGGGTGGGGGCGGTGGGGGGGACGAACTGAAGAAGCCACCCAGCTCCCTTCTGGGTGGGGAAAGGAGGAGGTGCAAGTATTGTCAGGAGTCGTTCAGCGAGGACAACAATCCGCCCGGGTCTTGTAGGTGAGTGCCCAAACTGTTCCCCACGTCCATCTTTTTGTTTGAAACAATAAATTAGAGAAACCTCAGGGTTTTAAAGAAGTCCAAACAGAAATTGGCAAAACAATAAACAAAACTTCCAAAAGGAAGTGTTTGGTTCGTGTCAAAAGTTTAGAATGAAGTACCTGAGCATCCAGCAGTGCTCTATGCCAAGGTCCAGTAAGCACGCCTGTGTATCTTTATACGAATCAATTTTCCTTATCATTGAGGAAATAGTAGGTAGTAAATCAGGAAGACGACAAAAGATTATTGATTGTGTTTCACCTCTAGCTAAATATTAATGATTATATTTCAGGTTCGGGCCGGACCCGCGCGGCGGCTGGCTGGACGCGCTCCAGTGCGTGCCGTGCGCGCAGTACGTGCAGGACAAATGTGATAGCGCGCCCCCGCACACGCGCCCCCCGCTCTGGCTCTCCCTCTCCTTCGCATGCCGCTACCTCGTGCCGCTCCTCTGTTGTTGCGGACTGCTGAGCGCGTGCCACGAGCCGTGCGTGCAGTGCGGGCTGATGGGCGCGCGACATCAGGCGGGTGAGTTGTAGCCCGCGGCGCGACAGTCTCCGTCCCCGCCGGAAGCGAGCGGATGGACACGCGGCCAAGGGGAGACGGCGGGCGAGGGACATGACGCTGCGTTAGCGACTTGAGCCATGCGGCAAAAGTGAGTGATTCAACTCTTATGGTTTGGTATTCCCGGATAGAGAAAAATGAGGGGAAAAATTGTTTGCTAAGAACCAAAGTGTGAAATTACTTTTTGGAGGCTTCAGAAACTGGGTTCACTCGCGTTCTTAGGTCAAGTCTCCAACTTGTTTAACATGCAAACTTGTATTGTTCTATAAAAATGATTGAATTGATTTATTAGAAGTAAAAAGAAGCACTAAAAGATTTCGAACAATATCTTACCTTCCGTAAAGTCTTACATACAAAGCGCACATCTATGACGGATTTCGGCAATTTGCTGAAAATGACGGTAGGTTACAAGCTATAATATTGAAGTATGGGGAAATCTTATGATTTTTTTTTTTTTTTTTTTTTTTTTTCTTAAAGTACCTACCTACTGTGTTACTTTTTTAAGAGAGATGGAGGGAGAGGGAGAGAGAGAGAGCTGTCAGTGGCTTCACCGCTCACCATCAGGCAGATCTAACAGGTACGCCTGATCAGGTCCGCCTGATTGTGTGTGTGCTCATCAGATAGACCTGACAGGTACCTACACCTGATCTGGTCCGCCTGTCAGGCCTACCTATAGTGAGTGGCTGGCCAAAGATTCAAATGTTTCAGGTCCCTACGGCGATGTTAAATTGAGCAGTTTGGTTGAAAACTTAAAATCTGGACAGGACATTGTTAGCTGGATATTTCGGGCATATATACTCACTACTTCACTCAACTTCATGTTTTTTTTTTTTTGAACCTCAGTGGTGTCTTGGTGGACTCTGGATCTGGAGCTTGGTGGTTCGAGTCCAAGTCAAGTCTGAACATTTAGTGTACGTACCTACTTACCTACTAAGCAAGGAACCAAATACGTAGGTAGGTGGTGATAGATATGCACAACAATCACTAAGGCATTGCCTTGCCCTTGGGATCAATTTAATTTGAAGAAACCCATTTACTGATGAAAATTTGTAATGAAACAATAAGTTGAAAAATATCTGCCATACACAGTGGTGGACTCTGAATCTAGAGCTTGATGGTTTGAGTCCAAGTCAAGTCAGAAAATTTAGCGTAGGTAGTGTAGGTATTAAGCGTGGAACTGAGTTCGAAATGCGCTCCAAGAATATCTACATGGTAAGTGAAAACCCAACCTCAGTGGTGTCTTGGTGGACTCTGGATCTGGAGCTTGGTGGTTCGAGTCCAAGTCAAGTCTGAACATTTAGTGTACGTACCTACGTACCTACTAAGCAAGGAACCAAATACGTAGGTAGGTGGTGATGGATATGCATAGCAATCACTGTTTCTCTTTGTGACGAAAGTTAGCATACAAAACTTTTTAAGATTTTGTATCACGAGGGTTAGGTAGCATGCAAAACCTGAAATAAGTACCTATCTTGGATCACTATCACTAGGGTAGGGATAGGTTGCATTCAAAACTTTCAATAAGTACAGTCAGTAACTTAGAGTACCTTGTATGCCGAGAGTTAGGTAGCAACAAAACTTGCTTACATGTACCTTGTATCACGAGGGTTAGGTAGGGTGCAAAACTTTTAATATCTTGTCTCACGAGGGTTAGGTAGCATACAAAACACTATAAGTAATCATAATCACCTTGTATGATAAGAGTTAGGTAGCGTGCAAAACTTAAGGTAGCAATAAAACTTGCCATAAGTACCTTCTATTTCGAGGGTTAGGTAGCATACAAAACACTATAAGTAATCATAATCACCTTGTATGATAAGAGTTAGGTAGCGTGCAAAACTTAAGGTAGCAAGTGTGGTCTGTGTCGTAGCATGCCCATCCCGTAGTATGCCTCTCATCAGATGGGCGAGAAGAGACACAATACTTCCCATTTAGGTGTTGACAGTTGATCTATGGTTGCTGAATAAAATCTTCCCAGAAAAAAATTAAGGGAAGCGGAACAAAGGCAAGGAGGCAACCTCAATAGTTTTATGAGTTTTCTTCATAATAAATTTATAAATTATGCCAGTACCTAGGTATATTTTTTGGTTTATTAATTTTCAAAATGGGCAATGGACGTCCATACTTACACCCAGTTGCTACCTACCTACAAGTCGGCATGGATTGGTGAGGTGTGAAGGCACCCTTCCTTGAAACTTCTCTGTTAAGGAGTTGTGGATAGGGAGTAGGATGTGGGCAAGTGAGACGAGAAAGCCGCCATTTCGTGACTGTGTCCGAAAAATGGAATGATATGGATTTGCTGATTTCATTAAAGGTAGACAGGCAATTATTTTTCAAAGAATTTAGGTAATTTTTTCCCCAACAAATATGATTTTTTCCATAGATTTATATAGGTACCTGGCTATTTACATACTTGGGGCCATAATTATTTATGACCGAAATAGTGACTGGCCAAAATTTCTTTCAGTCTGACTTGAGAATGATTTTTTTTTTTTACTGTGTTACTTTTTTTAAAAGAGATGGAGGGAGAGGGAGAGAGAGAGAGAGCTGTCAGTGGCTTCACCGCTCACCATCAGGCAGATTTAAAAGGTACGCCTGATCAGGTCCGCCTGATTGTGTGTGTGCTCATCAGGTAGACCTGACAGGTACCTACACCTGATCTGGTCCGCCTGTCAGGCCTTCCTATAGTGAGTGGCTGGCCAAAGATTCAAATGTTTCAGGTCCCTACGGCGATGTTAAATTGAGCAGGTTGGTTGAAAACTTAAAATCTGGACAGGACATTGTTAGCTGGATATTTCGGGCATACTCACTACTTCAATTCAACTTCATGTTTTTTTTTTTTTTTTTTTTGTTTTAAAGATGAAGTGTTTCACCGCCGTTTTTATTTCGTAGCGATGAAACAACTGCTACATTGGACCTTGTGGTCTGTGTCGTAGCATGCCCATCCGCGTAGTATGCCTCTCATCAGATGGCGAGAAGAGACAACAATACTTCCATTTAGGTGTTGACAGTTGAAAATAAGGTTGATGAAAAAAATCTTCCCCGAAAAAAAAAAAAAAAAAATGAGGGAAGCGGAATAAAGGCAAGGAGGCAACCTCAATAGTTTTATGAGTTTTCCTCATAATAAATTATGCCAGTACCTACCTAGGTATATTTTTTGGTTTATTAATTTTCAATGGGCAATGGACGTCCATACTTACACCTAGTTGCTACGGGTTAGGTAGCATACAAAACACAATAAGTAATCATAATCACCTTGTAGGACGAGGGTTACGTAGCGTGCAAAACTTAAATACCTTGTATGACGAGAGTACTTAAGGTAGCATACAAAACTTACATCACGTACCCTATATGACGAGGGTTAGGTAGTGTGCAAAACTTAAATACCTTGTGTGACGAGAGTAAGGTAGCATACAAAACTTACAACACGTACCCTATATAATGGGTTAGGTAGCATACAAAACACAATAAGTAATCATAATCACGTTGTAGGACGAGGGTTACGTAGCGTGCAAAACTTAAATACCTTGTATGACGAGAGTAAGGTAGCTTACAAAACTTACATCACGTACCCTATATGACGAGGGTTAGGTAGTGTGCAAAATTTTGATTCTCTTCCCTTCCATTCGTGGACGCAGCTCATCCTCTGTGTGAACTCTGGGAGGACAAGGATCGGGCCTACGGGTTCTCTGGAAGTGAAGAGATGCTGGAGGAGGAGGAAACGGAGGAGGAAGAAGAAGAGGAAGAGGAGGGGGAAGAGAAACAGGGTGGCGAATCCGCAGATGGTAAACGGATTTCGTTTGGCCCCTTTTCGAGATTGTTTTTCCTCCACCCTTATTTTTTCGTTTCATAGTTTTCCTAATTTTCTTTAGTTCAATTTTTTCGTCATTTCTAGTTCTATGTTTTTTACTTTTTCCTCATTTTTTAATCGGTTTCCATTCTGATTTTACTTGGTTTTTTGGTTCTTCTTTGTTGAGTTTGATCATCGTTCTTCAGTAACCGATTTCTTATTAGGTTCTATTATTTTCTATTTTAATGTTATCGATCCTATTTCTTTTATAGTTTTAGCTGTTCTTTTTGTTGAACGTTTTTTCGTACATTTCTTCTCTCTGTTTCTTATCCTAGTTATATTTCTATTTATGTCCGTTTCTGTATCTTTTTATGTAGGTAATGGTGGGATTTTCAATGTCACTGCTTAGAAAACAGTTTGAGGTTCGTGGACAGTGTTGGAAAGAGAAACGCGACCAGTGGTATTCCAAGCTTGCGACAGAAGGACCCTGTAATCCCAGTATGAGCTCTGACTCTCAACCTAAAGGTGCTGGGTTCGAATCCCGCCCGAGACAGTAATTTACTGACCAAACTACAACTCTAGAACTGAGCTAACATATTTCTTTCTTATTTCTGTTTAATTGTTCGCTACCATATTGTCAAATGGATTGGATTTCACGGTAAGCCTCAAATGAAACAAAGTTGTAGGCTATTTTTGCAGCTCTAACATTTACAATTTCTTACAACCTACGATGTAATATGTAATACAATTTAGAATAGATCACTGAAGTTAAGCAACATTGCCATGGCTGGTATCCAAATGGGTGACTATCTGGGCAATTGCTTGTCCAGAGGGTCTTTTGTTGACTACACACTTTAATTAAGGTTATACAGTGGCTTTAAACCCCTTTTGATTCAATCCTGGTGGGCAATTGAAAGGGGCACCTGTTTTCTTTCGCCTTAATCCCCCTACATTACATTGAAATGGGGCACTTTTCTACCGAAATCCCCGTGTTTAAAGTCCAGTGTGTAGGACTATTACACCCATCAATCCCGATATAAATTCAGTCGCTACCATATTGTCAAATGGATTGGATTTCATGGTAAGCCTCAAATGAAACAAAGTTGTAGGCTATTTTTGCAGCTCCAACATTTACAATTTCTTACAACCTACGATGTTTGTTTGTTTTTTTGAGTGTTCCACCGCCGTTTTTATTTCGTAGCAATGAAACAACTGCTACATTAGACGCATGTGGCCTGTGTCGTATCATGCCCATCCCGTAGTATGCCTCTCATCAGATGGGCGAAATACTATTTAGGCATTTGTCAATTTTATTCTCACTTTCTGAATTGAAGTTCCCAATAGATCACTAAAGTTAAGCAACATTGCCATGGCTGGTATCCAAATGGGTGACTATCTGGGCAATCGCTTGTCCAGGGGGTCTTTTGTTGACTACACACTTTAATTAAGGTTATTCAGTGGCTTTAAACCCCTTTTGATTCAATCCTGGTGGGCGATTGAAAGGGGCACCTGTTTTCTTTCGCCTTAATCCCCCTACATTACATTGAAATGGGGGACTTTTCTACCGAAATCCCCGTGTTTAAAGTCCAGTGTGTAGGACTATTACACCCATCCATCCCGATATAAATTCCCCAATAAAAATTGTATTATTAAACCAGTCCTGTTCTGCTTGTCTCTGTTCCAGACACTTTGGGTATTACGATACCCACGTTCAAACCCCCAATACCTACCCCTGTGGAATCCCCTGCAGGCGACGAAGATGACGTGTTCATGGTAAGACTCACAGTGCGAAGTACCAGAGTTCGATATTTACTTTTCAATTATTATTTATTTCGGACGCCACATAGGCGGCTTGGGACTTGGAAAAATTTTCACATTTTTTTTTAAATACGTATTCTGCAAATGTAATAGAAAGTCGTGTGATGTTCACACCAGATTTTTTTTTGCACCACTTTGCAAGACTTTTAGGAAAATCTATGTAGTTACTGTAGGAAAACTTGTCAATTTGTTAAAATAGTAAACTCACCCCTTCTTATCTCTATTCTTTCCCCCTTTGTATCACCTTGTCCCTCAGGTTGTGCTCAGCTGTACGATCACCCGGGATTTCACCTACAACAAAGTGATGCCCACGTTTCACCATTGGCAGACCGGGAACAAGAAGTTCGGCCTGACGTTCCAGGCAGCCGCAGATGCTAGGGCTTTCGACCAGGGCGTGCGAAATGCGCTCCAAGAATATCTACATGGTAAGTGAAAACCCAACTTCAGTGGTGTACCTATTACCTATTGTTTTTGGCGGCTTGAGCTTTCGCCAAATAGTGATGGCAGAGTCAAAAAAAGATATCTTCTTTAATCTTGGGGTCGAGTGGATTGGAACACATCACATGCCTTCAGGCACACTCCATTTGTCAAGGGTTCAGGCATTGCCTTGCCCTTGGGATCAATTTAATTTGAAGAAACCCATTTACTGATGAAAATTTGTAATGAAACAATAAGTTGAAAAATATCTGCCATACACAGTGGTGGACTCTGAATCTAGAGCTTGATGGTTTGAGTCCAAGTCAAGTCAGAAAATTTAGCGTAGGTAGTGTAGGTATTAAGCGTGGAACTGAGTTCGAAATGCGCTCTAAGAATATCTACATGGTAAGTGAAAATCCAACCTCAGTGGTGTCTTGGTGGACTCTGGATCTGGAGCTTGGTGGTTCGAGTCCAAGTCAAGTCTGAACATTTAGTGTACGTACTTACCTACTAAGTAAGGAACCAAATACGTAGGTAGGTGGTGATAGATATGCACAGCAATCACTGTTTCTCTTTGTGACGAAAGTTAGCATACAAAACTTTTTAAGATTTTGTATCACGAGGGTTAGGTAGTATGCAAAACCTGAAATAAGTACCTATCTTGGATCACTATCACTAGGGTAGGGATAGGTTACATTCAAAACTTCCAATAAGTACAGTCGGTAACTTAGAGTACCTTTTGTATGACGAGAGTTAGGTAGCAACAAAACTTACAACTTACATGTATCTTGTATCACGAGGGTTAGGTAGGGTGCAAAACTTTTAATATCTTGTCTCACGAGGGTTAGGTAGCATACAAAACACTATAAGTAATCATAATCACCTTGTATGATAAGAGTTAGATAGCAATAAAACTTGCCATAAGTACCTTCTATTTCGAGGGTTAGGTAGCATACAAAACACAATAAGTAATCATAATCACCTTGTAGGACGAGGGTTACGTAGCGTGCAAAACTTAAATACCTTGTTTGACGAGAGTAAGGTAGCATACAAAACTTACAGCACGTACCCTATATAATTTTTTTTTTTTTTTTTTATAAACAAAAATTGCCGCACTTATTAGTCTTAGTTCACAAAGTCGCCGCTAAAATTGTGAAGCGACAATATTTTTTGTTTATTTTTCTTCTTTTTTTTTTTTAAATACCCAATTTTTATTTACCCACCCAGTGGGTAGGTATTTACCCACGACCCATCACTACATATGGTATGCATATTGGACTGCAATCTTTCATAAGACTGCTTATAATCATAAGCATGTTATTTGAGACCATTAACAGATTAAAGTTGGTGTCTCAAAATGACAACTTGTCTTAGCTAATTTCCCTTTGAGTTGGGATGAGCAATTCATTTTTCGGCAGTCACAACTTTGGGTCGGGGTCCAGCTTAACTCCATACACAAAAAACCCACTCTGAAGCCTAGGTGTTGGGGAAATTTGCCCCCAGGGATGGGTTAAGCTTATACAATCCACAAATCTTGGGTCAGGGTTGTTGTTTTTGGGACCACTAGGAGTCTAGGAAGTAATCGCTATGAAGACTCTTTTATTATAGGACCTATTTATTTTGTTTTTTTACTAATATGTATGCACCTACTTAAGTAATTGGTATTATTATTCTGTTTGTTTCAGTGGTGGGAACAACTTGGTGCGGGTACGGGCGCAGGTGATGACCCGGGATGATAGTGCAGGTAAATATTAACAAGTTTGATGCCCGGCAGAGCCAAATGTTTTTTCAGCTCCAAGCTTGGAATATGGGTTCCACTCTTCCACTCAGCCTCATGAAGACAATCACTTAGCATGTAGCTACTTTAAGTAATTAGACTTACTTTATTGTGGACACTCATTGCTCTGTTAAAAGCCCAGAAGAGGTTAGGTGGTAGAATAGCCATGGTAGACAGTAAAAGTAATGAGTAGATAACTAAAAAGTAATGAGTAGATCAGCGGCAAGTGGCGGCATTACCAGAGCAAAAAGAATATTTATAGAAATTATAGAAATAGTAAAGAAGAAATCGAAAGAAAAAGTGTCAAAATTTATTTTTAAGAAATAATCGAAATGTAGATATATCAAATCACGAATGTTGATGCTGATGACACGTTGCTTGAAAAACAAGCATAAAGAGCCAAGTTAATGAATTAGATCGCAAATATACACTTCATTGATGTAGATTTATATTAATTCACAGCTAGAAATTATTCATCGTCTTGATAAGAGATATTATCACGTTTCGTCATTTAAAGAAATCCGATTTTAGGAATTAGGAAAGATGTATTTTAAGGCAAAAACGGCAATATAACAAAACTAATCAAAAGAGGAACGTGATTGAAAATTTGCCGGGTGGCATGGAAAAGTATTGAACACTTGAATACTTAAATTATTGATACAGTACATCATTAATTCACTTTCAAAAAATGATATAAGGACGTGTGTTTAATTAGGTGTCTGTAGTTCAGATTAAAAGGACCTGTGTGATTCTTAAAGTAAGAACCAAAAGTGTTTTTATTTTTTTACGCTACCCGGTTTGAGAAGAAATGGTGCTTTTTAGAAAGATAAATAATATATTCATACAAAAGGATGATGCGTCTTATACGATAGTTCTAACCTACGGTTTGTCATTTTGACTGGAACAAATATGCATCAACCTGCAAAATATTTTAATTAATAAACATATGTTGAACGTTTTTTTTCGTACATTTCTTCTCTCTGTTTCTTATCCTAGTTATATTTCTATTTATGTCCGTTTCTGTATCTTTTTATGTAGGTAATGGTGGGATTTTCAATGTCACTGCTTAGAAAACAGTTTGAGGTTCGTGGACAGTGTTGGAAAGAGAAAAGCGACTAGTGGTATTCCAAGCTTGCGATAGAAGGACCCTGTAATCCCAGTATGAGCTCTGACTCTCAACCTAAAGGTGCTGGGTTCGAATCCCGGTCGAGACAGTAATTTACTGACCAAACTACAACTCTAGAACTGAGCTAACATATTTCTTTCTTATTTCTGTTTAATTGTTCGCTACCATATTGTCAAATGGATTGGATTTCATGGTAAGCCTCAAATGAAACAAAGTTGTAGGCTATTTTTGCAGCTCCAACATTTATAATTTCTTACAACCTACGATGTAGGTAATACAATTTAGAATAGATCACTGAAGTTAAGCAACATTGCCATAGCTGGTATCCAAATGGGTGACTATCTGGGCAATCGCTTGTCCAGAGGGTCTTTTGTTGACTACACACTTTATTTAAGGTTATACAGTGGCTTTAAACCCCTTTTGATTGAATCCTGGTGGGCGATTGAAAGGGGCACCTGTTTTCTTTCGCCTTAATCCCCCTACATTGCATTGAAATGGGGCACTTTTCCACCGAAATCCCCGTGTTTAAAGTCCAGTGTTTAGGACTATTACACCCATCCATCCCGATATAAATTCCCCAATAAAAATTGTATTATTAAACCAGTCCTGTTCTGTTTGTCTCTGTTCCAGACACTTTGGGTATTACGATACCCACATTCAAACCCCCAATACCTACCCCTGTGGAATCCCCTGCAGGCGACGAAGATGACGTGTTCATGGTAAGACTCACAATGCGAAGTACCAGGGTTCGATATTTACTTTTCATCTTTTTTTTTTTTTTACTATTGCCTAAAACAAAGCATGCATACAAAAAAGCATTTGGGTCGAATGGCATGTTGAGGGACAATCCTTGGGGATAGTTGCCATTTACTTAGGCCTTGTAGAAAAATATCAAGAAAGTCCACTTGTTTAGAGAGTAGACATTTAGACACTAATTGGGGGGGGGTTGTTATTATTATTTACTTTCTATTACTACAGTATAGCGAGCCATACTAGTAATGAAAGTATTGCAATCAGTCCAAATTTTCATAATCGGAAAAAGGTTGGAAATATCCGTTTTGGGATCCCCTGATGTCAAAAAAGTGCTTTTTAGCCCAAGGTCTGTACGTACGTACGTACTACAGGTTTAAATGGGAAAAAGTAAAAAGTTGTATACAAAATATCTCAAGAACGGTTTGTTGTAAAGCAATGAAATTTGGTATGATATCCCGGTATGGTCCAAGGACGCGACTGTAACAATTTGGTAAAAATCGAACAGTCACTATTCCAGATATCAACCAAAGTCGATGTTGCTTCGAACTTCGAAAAAAATCAAATTTTTCCATACTTTATAGTTTATATGATTCTTTATTACACGGGGAGCATTTTAAGATAGGAAATTTTTGACCAAAAATCGGACGCCATATAGGCGGCTTGGGACTTGGAAAAAATCACATTTTTTTTAATACGTATTCCGCAAGTGTAATACAAAGTCGTGTGATGTTCACACCGGATTTTTTTGGCACCACTTTGCAAGACTTTTAGGAAAATCAATGTAGTTACCGTAGGAAAACTTGTCAATTTGTTAAAATAGTAAACTCACCCCTTATTATCTCTATTCTTTTTTCCCCCGCAGGCCCTGGAGCTCCTTTAAGGATAATAACATTGGCTGATGGTTCCATTGTATAATATGAACCATATGGCATATTTTTAACAGATAGTAGGGTTTTGCCACATAGTTCATATTGCTAAACCAACGATGAATGTCTCTGTGACTTGAATCAGGCGAGGTTTTGTAGTCGAATTTCTCAGCCACCAAGGTTAGTGTTGGTCAAGATCTGTAGGTAGATGTCGCTCTGTCTGAGATGTTGTTCAACAGCACATTTCTTGCGGTATCATATGAAAACGCAACC
>NW_007378275.1:135246-142320 GCF_000475195.1 Diaphorina citri | reverse complement strand
GACCGTACTTTTTATTATTTTCTACAAGTTCGGCCATGCCTTTTCTACAAGTTTGGCCATGCCTCGGGATGAACTAGCCGGATTCCGGAGCGAAGCGACGGAATTCAGCTAGTAGCTAATAAATTTAGTAGGTATGTACCTACTCTTGGTATTGTTTATCTAGGTAGGTATAGGTATCTATTCACTGTTCATTATTGTTTTTCTTTTCCTAGTTTTTACATACATACCTGTACTAAAGGAAACACGGGGTAGCTAATTTGTGCAAGAACTTGAGTGGAAGATTTTTTGAAGATGCAAATTTCCGTGAGGATCATTGCCAGAATTATTTGCTGTAACAAATGGAATAATGAATCATAAATTAAAAATCATCATAATTTATTTGCCGACTGATGGATAAGTTAGTTTTTTTTTTTTTTTATTCAAGAAAAAACATCACTGCTAACTAAAGCTTTGAAATTTACACCAGTTAACATCTACCTATCAAATAATTATGTCTGTCCAGACTCTCCCTTAAAATGTTTATTTGCGAAAACTCACCAAACATGCCATTTTCTTCGTATATTTTTCACAAATGGTATTCTCTCTAAAGGCTTAAAAAACTTTGATCTTTTTTGTTGTTTTTATTATTAAAATATAATTAAATAAAACTTAATGGGTGATAAATAAATAATTATCTTAAAAACAATTAATTCTAGCACTTCGAGAACTTCAAAATATTTCGTTTTGTGAAGATCGTTTATTTGAACTTGTAACTTCGAATGTCGGGATCCGCATTCACTTCAAAGTTAACCGCAGTACTGGAAGTACCAAAGAGCAGGTATACCAAGCCACAAGGTGTCAGCCATCGACCCAGATCTTGAAACCTGGGGTACCCGAAGAGATGAAAGATGTGTCAGTGGTACACAACTTTCCAGTCAGGGGCGGTACGGGAATAAAGAATACTTACGATTATAGGTACCTACTTTAGACTCTAAAAATTAAAGTTTAAAGTTTTAGACCTTTCATTTGAAAACATAGGATTACCCTAAACAAATCGTACTAAAGGTTTTAAACCTAAACTTCTTTTTTGAGAACTTTTACTTTGTTAAACTTTGAAAACGGGATACCATGTCAAGTACTAATTAATACTAAAATAAGAAGAGAATAAGTAGTCTTCACTTGATTAAATAAACGAATTTATTGATAGAAAAGAGTCAACATGTTTCAACATCCTGAGGATGGCAATTTAGTCCTGAGGATGGCATCATGAGATGTTGAAACATGTTGACTCTTTTCCATCAATAAATTCGTTTATTTAGTCAAGTGAAGACTTAGGTATTCTCTTCTTATTTTAGTATTTTACTTTGTTAATATTACCTACTTCAACTCTCCATGAGTATTACCTACTAGTGAGTGTATCATCAGGTACATTGTCATTTTCAGATAGCTCAAATGTTGAAAATTTTGTCCCGAACAAAACGTACTTAAAATTTAAATATGATGTCAATTTAAAAAGTATTCTTATAGGTAGGTACATGTTACATACTTAGTTGGGGTGACTATCCAGAGTGAGCCCTTAGTACAAAGTACAAACTTTTGGTAATTTGGCCTCCAACAAGTATATTATTCCGGAAGCATTTCCTAAACTTGTCCCTGAGGCTTTCGAGTTTAATAACTTGAAAATTAGCGCATCCCATCACACTTGTCTCATCAGTTCATACAAAAAATGATGTTAACCGTCATAATAATCAATATTAACATGAATTACTTTGGCGTTTTATTAGCGGTGGTTTGTCCCGTTTCCGTCAACATTGTTAATGTTCACACACATGCACGTTCACCAGAAGTAAGTTAGAGTACCTACCTACCTTGTTAGATGCATTGTCAATGTTCACACACATCAAACACACATGAACGTTTACCAGAAGTAAGTCAGAGTACTTTGGTAGATGCTTTGTTTACTACTTGAGTAGCGGCACAAGTTTGTATGATTTATAATAATGTAAGGTAACGTGTAAGGTTCATCAAAGCATCCGTCAGAAGTAGCTATTTGGACAGCATTAAGTGGAATGGTTCTTTTCTGCCTAATGCTGTCGAGGCATATGTCTGAGAATGCTCCAAGAGCGTTCGGACATAGTCTCCGACCATGCTCAAAGGTTAACAAACGCTTGAACATGAGGTTGTAGACCACAGTGTGTAAGACTGCCGGCTTCAATTGCTAGATTATAGGTACTATTATAATTTCATTCAAGCTCATACATATGCTAGAAAACCAGTTATCCTAAAGTTGCCCGCGGTTTAATGCTGCAGATTTATCTCGCAAAATATCTAAATAATATCTGACTACATATAGTAAGTACTTATGTATCTATAGGTACGTACATATTTGTCTGTGCCTATGTTTAGAGCATTTCTTTTTCTATGTACCTAAGATAATCTTATATCAGTAAGACAGACAAGAAAGGTACCCAGACAGAGGTATTTCTTTCCTTTATCTATCAGACTCTTGGGCTTTTTCTCCTAGTCCCTAGTCTATAGTCTAGTTATTCTAGTTTTTGCTGGGCTATACTGCTATTAGGCGCTTAGTGCCTACACAGCATTAATCAACATTATTACGTGCATCTCTGTACATTGCATTTCTCTTTGAAAGTAATCTAGGTGCATTTATTTTAATTTTTTGAAGTGAAAGTTAAAGCTTTTTTACAAACCACTAGATTACCTATAACTCTCTATAGGTACATATTAGGTTTGTAATAAGTTGATTTGTTCAAATCTCGTAATTGACAACGCTATTATCTTTTCCTTTTTTTTTTTTTTTTTTTCGCCCCGAAATGGAAGAGAAAAAAAAAAAGAGAGTAAACTTGTTACCTAGGTCTTGGATAGGTAGTGGGTGCATACAATAATAGAGGGATAGATACTTGTTTTTAGGATGGACTTCAGTTTCAAGGTCAAGTGATAATAGAACAAAGGTAAAATTTATACCAGTAGAACAGCATTGATGCAGCCATCATTCTCAGGATTATTTGTAACCTGAGCATATTTTCCCCAGACAACTTTACCTGCCTGTGTAACAAGACCTAGTTCACTGATGTTGACTTCTATCACAGTACCTTTAGTGATAACTCCCAAGTTCGTATACATGGGAGAGTTTGGATTTTTCTTGACTCCAATGATTGGCAAATAGAATGTTGCTTTCAATTCTGGATGTGTAACATGAGCTTTGTTGAATCGTAGAGCCATAGGTCTGATAAATCTTTCAAACTTGGGAGGTTTCCTAGTGAAGTTTTCTCCAACAAAGCACACTTTCGTGATCATTCTCTTCCATGCTTTACGCTTGGTTTTTCCTGAGCGTACTATTTTGAATACTTCAGCATCAGCCTGAGTTCTTACTTTAGGTATAGGTACTTCCCATTTACCTGCCTTTTCTTTACGTTTCTGCTTGATCATATTGGACAGTACCTTTGCTCTAGATTGTACATCTCTGTCCAACAGATACACTGGTAATGCTCCTTCTTCTTTCTTCTCATGTTTCTGTTTGGTAAGTTTCTCTTCATGTGCCTTGATCTTCTTTTTCATTTGAATCTTCTCATTTCTTCTCTGTTTATTGTACAGCTTAGCCTTTATTTTCCTCACTGATCTGGCCTTCTCGGCTCTCTTGTGAGGTTCACGGGCTTCTCTCTTCCTTTTACGCTCCTCATAATCAAGCCTTCTACCATACAGCTTCCGGTGCCGTTCAATGTATTCGTTCTGTGGCATGATGGACTATTTTCCTGTAACAGAAGCAAACACAACCTTGTGAAATACATACTTCATTAGTACTAGAATCAGGGTACCCACCTACATTCCCAGTATCAGGTCAGGTTAGTTTAGACTACAGGAGAGAGGTGATAGATACTTACAGAGGTAACCGAAAGAAGGAACTGCAAGCAGCAAGATTTTGAAGTAGGTACCTAAGTTCCCTTTTTATTCAAAGCTGATGAGTTTAACTTGTAACTTACTTTTTACATTTTGTTTTTCAAAAAAAAAAAAAAAAAAAAAAAAAAAAAAAAAAAAAAAAAAAAAACGTGTAAAGACATAGCCGTGAGCCATAGGGCGTCACACATAGTCGTGAGCCATAAGGTGTCACACATAGCCTTGAGCCATAGGGCGTCACACATAGCCGTGAGCCATAGGGCGTCACACATAGCCGTGAGCCATAGGGCGTCACACATAGCCTTGAGCCATAGGGTTCCGGAGGACTGGGACGGTTGTAAGGGGAGGTTGGAGACCGTCTGGGGCATAGGCCCTAAATGCCATACTCGGGCACACGTTTTGGGAAATAAAAGGTTTTTTTGTTTTTTGGCTGTTCGAAGCTCGAACATTGTGCAGTGTTGCCTTATTATCACGAAAAAATTATGCACAGTTGAAACCCGAGAGGCAAGGTAAAAAATAAATAAATGGAATTAAAGAATATTTAAATATAGGTAAGTAAATACCTATTACCTAGGTACTTTATTATTATTTTTTTTTTTAAATGCCCAACTATTTATTTTTTACATTTACCTACTCTGTAGCTAGGCTGAATGGAAAAGTAAAATAAAAGAAATTATGCACAGTCATACAGGATAAGTGAATACCGGCAACGTCGAAAAATTAAAGTAGGGGAAGTTTTCCGTATTTTAGAAAGGACCCATTTTCTTCAACTGTGGTTTTTTTGCGTGATAAAAAAATCATTTCATTTTTTATTTTAATCTTTTATCATTTTGGTGATAAGTCAAATATTGCTGGCCTGCTTATTTTAAGTTTTCTCTTATCATTCAGAAAAATGTACTTCATGAATAGACCAAGGGTTTAACTCCGAAACCATGGGTGTCAACAGTAGCAGTCTGTTATCTCCAGTTTCCAAATATATTGGCAGAAAACGAAGTAACACAGATACTGACTCTGAATCAAATGTTCCTAGCTGGTAAGTAATTTCTTTCTTGTGGCTTATGGGTGAAGGATAATGTTATCATACGAGCTGGTTGAGCCAGGTGAAAAAGTGTTTTATCCACAGGAGTTATGAGAGGTTGCAAGAAGGTGGATGTTGATGTGACTTGTTCTGTCGATTTTCTAGCTACATAACAGTAACAGGACATATGTACAGATGGTCAGGATGTGTGGGAGTCAAAATGTTTACTGTAAAAGAGCTTAGTCAACTCAATAAGTCAATGTATGACTATTCTCTAAGTATTATTTACCACTCTGGCAATCCTTACCTATTTTCTGAGTGTTCAGTGTAGTTGGGCTTTTATTGCAATCTTTTCATTGACAACATTCAATATACTTCCTTTTTTGAAAATGGTAAACATCAACAGGCAAACTAGGTGAAGGTCACACTATAGATAGACTACACCAATGCAAGCATTAGCTCATAGGATGGGAGGTGTTTTGTAACAGACTGTAGGTATTACATATTGTATGGTTGGCTCCAGGGGAACAAAGCAATGCTTTATTTATTTTTACTTGATGAATGAGCTTGAAGTTTTGATTGTGACTACTAAACAGATATCGAGGATTGTCACATGCACCCACATATTTATCTCATTACGTTTTGGGTTTTTTTTTTTTTTTTTTTTTTTTTTTTTTTTTTTTTTTTTTGACTCATTTTGTAAAATAGCTAAGTATTTCCTTGTGATTCATACCAATGAATTAATCTGATTCTCATTTTACAGTAAAAAATTCTGTCCTGAAGACACAATCTATGAGCAGTGTTTTGTCAAAGGTGTTGGACATGACATTGTGGTGCAAATATTAGGACGAGAGTGGAAACTGCACAAGGAATCTCTTATCAAGGTAATGTCTACCGACAATAATTGAGAATTTCAAGATATATATCTGATACTTGGAAAAGTATTGAGAACATGGTCTGTAGATCCATAGCCTTTTGTTGAAAATAGATTTGTCAACCTGTGACTCTATATTTTGTCTCCCCTTACCTATTGGAAGGAAAGTAATGTAATTAGTTGAAATTTTCAATAAACAGTTTTGCACACATGATTAGCACTTGCTACTACCCAAAGGTGAGGAGGAGAGAGGAAGAGTTCTGCATTGTCATATTAGGTGCATATTGAAATAAAACAGGTTACCTACATCAACTTTTATTCAAATTGACTATTACTGATAAGGGATTCTGATTTTAAAATTGGGCAACATATTGATTACAAAGAATGAGTCAGAGTCACTTTGACTTGAAACTTTTTATCAAATTGACTATTACTTATCAGGGATTATGACTTTATCAGTTAGGTATGTATCTAAAATTTCTTTGAACTTGGACAACATATTTGTCGCCAAAGACGAAATATGCAGTGAAATGAGACACATAGCCGTGAGCCATAGGGCGTCACACATAGTTGTGAGCCATAAGGTGTCACACATAGCCTTGAGCCATAGGGCGTCACACATAGTCGTGAGCCATAAGGTGTCACACATAGCCTTGAGCCATAGGGCGTCACACATAGTCGTGAGCCATAAGGTGTCACACATAGCCTTGAGCCATAGGGCGTCACACATAGTCGTGAGCCATAAGGTGTCACACATAGCCTTGAGCCATAGGGCGTCACACATAGTCGTGAGCCATAAGGTGTCACACATAGCCTTGAGCCATAGGGCGTCACACATAGTCGTGAGCCATAAGGTGTCACACATAGCCTTGAGCCATAGGGCGTCACACATAGTCGTGAGCCATAAGGTGTCACACATAGCCTTGAGCCATAGGGCGTCACACATAGCCGTGAGCCATAGGGCGTCACACATAGCCTTGAGCCATAGGGTTCCGGAGGACTGGGACGGTTGTAAGGGGAGGTTGGAGACCGTCTGGGGCATAGGCCCTAAATGCCATACTCGGGCACGGGTCCGAGATGGCACGTCTTGGGCATAGGCTCTAAATGCCAATAGGGCAGAAGAACGGCATAGGCCGTAACGTGACATAGGTCACAGCATATCGGTTTAGGCCGTATAGTGACGCAGGTCACATCGTCTTGGGTATAGACCCTAGTGTGACATAGGTTACGTTACACCTACCAGGACATAGGTCCCATCGTCATTCATAGCGACTATGTTGGACAACTATTT